>NC_133128.1:61516805-61816805 GCF_048418815.1 Hemitrygon akajei
GAATTGAAATTTTCAGAGTCGTATACTTTGATAATAAATGAAACTTTGAACTTTTATTTCTTTCCTGGAAAATGTTCAGAAAATTTGAAGGAAGATTTGATTCCAGACCAGATTTTGAATAATCACTTTTAGTTTTGTACTGCAGCTAATGGAGACACTGCCTCATTGCTCCACAGAACTACGTTCAATTCTGACTTCTGGTACTGGCTGTGTGGAGTTCATACATTCTCGTTGCGAGTAGGGATTTTTGCCATTACTCTGGTTTCCAAAGAAATGCAGGTAAATAGGCCAATTCATTGCCCATATTATACAGGTGAGTGGTAGAATCTGGGGTAGTTAATAGGAGGAAAATAAAATGGGAAGAATAATGTGTAGAGGATAGTCTAAATGGGAGTTGAAAGTCCACATAGACTTGGTGGACTGATGTGCCAGTTTTCCTGCAGTATGGCTGAATGACTTTATGACTCTATTTTTTCATTTGCAGCAGTCCCCTGGAACCTAGCATTACCTTGGATTACTTGGGTTTTTTTGACATGTGAAAGATACCTGAATGTATATGCTTTAAGTGGCCTTTTACACCAGCTACCACATGATTTTGATCTAAAGGCAAGGAGATCCAAGATAACTGAAGAACATTCTCTCTGCTGCACAGAGAAAATATGCAGCTATGCAAAAACACACCACCCACCCCCACACACTCACACTCTCACTCTCACTCACTCACTCACACAACCCCCCCCCCCCCCCCCGTTCAGACCACACTTGATCCTTACTCCAATGCACTACAGGTTTATCAAAATGAACCCTGGATTCCAACAGTTAAGTACAAGAAGTGTGATAGTAATTCCTAGAATCTAAACAAAAATTTTAAGCTATTGGGAGCAATCCATCACAGCAATCCCCACCATCAAACACATCTACACAGAGCACTGTCAGAGGAAAGCAACATCCGTCATCAAGAAGCCCACCACCCAGGCCATGTTTTCCTCTCACTGATGCCCTCAGGAAGGAGGTACAGGAGCCTCAGGACTCACAACACCAGGGTCAGGAACAGTTATTACCCCTCAACCATCAGGTTCTTGAAGCAGAGGGGATAACTTCACTCAACTTCACTGGCTCCACCAGTGAACTGCTCCAACAAACCTATTGACTCTCCTTCAAGGTCTTTTCATCTCATATTCTTCATATTTATTGCTTATACATTTTCTTTTCTTTTGTATTTGCAGTTAGTTGTCTTTTTCACGTTGGTTGTTTATCTGCCCTGATGTGTGTGGTCTTTCACTGATGCTATTTTGTTTCTTGGATTTGCTGATCATGGCTGCAAATAAACGAATCTCGGGGTTGTGTATGGTGACATACCTGTACTTCGATAATAAACTTACTTTGAATTTTGATGAGGTAGATAAAGCAGAGAATGCTGGAAATGTTTGACAGGTGAGCAAGCATCTGTAGAGGGTAATCATGGAGATCACCATTGTCATTGGAAAATTCCTTTCTATTACTGTATCAAAGTTCAAAACACTTGTTCAGGATGGTCTGTGCTTTCATTTGCTCTCCTGCAGAATAAACTGTGGCTTGCATTCACATTTTTCCCATATTTCACCAGTGCCAGAGGAGGTAACATGAAACTATAATCTGTGTCAGTAACTTAAAGTACTCAATGTATTTATAATGTGTTGGCAGAATTCTCTGAGTGCAACATCTTTGGTGTTCAGCAGATACAAACAAAATTAGTATCCACTCTGAGGGTTGACAAATGCCATTTGTCCTTGGTATTTAGGGTCTTGCAAGGAGGACACGTTTATGACTAATACTCAAGTATCTGCTTTAGGAGTGACATCCTTTTCCACATTTGTAAGCCTGTTCTCTGGATGTTATAAAAAATTATCTCCAAATATGGGATAGGGATAACATGCTTTGGATGCCAAATGTAAGTCTTCTTTCCTTCAATTTAGGAAATGATTATGTTGATTATTGCCTATAATGTAATCTGTTTTTTTTCTGCAATGTACTCTAGTGAATTATCAAATCTATTCAAATGAGAACTGGTTTCTCATGAAGGGGTCATAACAAAAAATGTAGTCTTGGTAATTCAGGATTATTTTCCCCCTCTGTTTGATTAACAATAAATTTGTTATGAATTGAGTCACGTTGTTTCATTTTTCAAAGAATTGTGAAATGTGATCAGAAAATTCTAATAATACTGTAATCATAAAATCCAATATCATGAAAAAGAATTTAACCAACTCACATCCTTTGAAACAGCCAAATTGGTCAAAGCTGATTGTCATTTGGATAATTTGAGTTATCATCTTTGGTACTAAAGTTGTTCAAATTTCTCCGAGCTTGGACTTCCGGTAAGATGGCGATTGCTTAGCTGCTCCGAACTTTTGTTCCGTTATTGTCGCTATCTTTGCACTAAATCTCTCCATTTTTCAAACCTTAGTTAGGAACTTTTTTTGGTTTCTTTTACTTGCCTGTGAACACATCTACCTTACAATGTCTAGCAAGAATTCTAAATCCAGGAGAAAGGAAGTTCCGGCTCTCTCGGCTGAGACTCTCGCTACGCTCGAACAGCTCCGAGACGAAATTTTAAAGGAATTTAGAACCGTTTTCAAACAGCTGGAAGCCAAACTGGATCGGATCAACGATAGAGTGGACGAACATGCTGAACACTTATCTCGCATCGATTCGACTTCTGAAGATTTAGAAAGTCGTGTTCGATACTTGGAGACTCTCTGTTCCAGCCTAGAGGAAAAATGTAACAAACTCCTTTCCAAAATGGTGGGTCTCGAAAATCGCAGCCGACGTTGTAACCTCCGAATTCTTGGGTTGCCAGAGGCCACCGAACAGGGATCAACCGTGAAGTTTTTCGCCAAGTTTCTCTGTGAGATATTCAGGAAAGACTTGCTTCCAAACCTGCCTGAGCTCGAAAGGGCACACAGGGTCTACGTTCCCCCCGGAATTCTGGGCTCCCGCCCGCGACCGGTAATTTTGTGCTTTCATCAATACCAGGTAAAACACCGTCTGATTATGGAGGCACGTCGCAGAGGTAATTTTACTTTCCAAAATACAATCATTCGCTTTGTGGAAGATTTTGCACCTCAGACCTTAAAGATGCACGCTGAGTTTAAAGGCGTAATGAAAGTGCTTTATGATCGTGGTTTTAAACCCTCTCTTCGCAATCCTGCCGATTTACGAATCAAGCTTAATACTGGAAAATATAAGTGGCTTAAGTCAGTGAAGGAGGCTGAGGCATTTGTTGCAAGTCTTCCGGCTATCCAGTCATCTTCGGAACCCGATCGGACCTCCTAAAATGGTGGATAAGTACTTCTCGTAGTAAAATTACTTTTTCTGGACTCAGACTTTACTTAAATCACTCAGACATTATTCATTGAAACTCTAAGGGCTGTTGACAATCTCTCCCTGGATTTGGTGTGTCTTTTTTAAATAGACATTCTGTGCTTAATGTTTCCCTATGGTCGTTTAAATAGTACTTGTGTAATCTATTTTATTCTTGTATAACTTTATCTATAGAGTTCTACAACTGACTCTAACTTGTTTTGGAGGTTTGAAGTCTTTATTGAAGGCCTCCCTGTTTGTTGGTTCACAGTTTAATTGCTGATTTATTTTTTTCTTTTTATTTATTTATTTTTTTAATTCTCCCCCCCCCCCTTTTTTTTAAATCTTTGATTTTTTTCTCTCCTCTCTGTAAATGGTTGATAAGTACTCTTCTTGAATTTATAATTTTCCCCTTCCTCCCTTTTTTTCCCTTTCTCTTACTTTATTCTTCCATAATTTTTCGCAGGTAGGTTAGTTTTGGTTTTCTTCCAATTTTCTCTGTATTAAGTTTTATATTTCTGCAGAAGATGTTCCAATTTGTAGTTATGTTTTCTAGTGCATAAACTAGTCACTATTTGCTATAGTATTTATACGGAACTGCTGTTAATGACACAGATCTGGAAGTTATATTTGGGTTAATTTTTTTGGTAGAGCTAGCTGCTTTTTTTGGTAGCCGTCTAGTTTTGGGTTGTGTAGGTGGGGTGGGTTTTCCAGTTCCAACATCACTCACTGTATTTATTGTTTTTCTTTATTGCTCAGGACATGTGTATGTTCTGATTTTACGGATCTATGTTTACATTTCTGCTCCCAGACTGCTACTGTATAGCTTGACTTTTTGTATGCCTGCTGCCTTTTATGCATTAATAATTGATAATGGCTAGTGCACTTAAATTCGTGAGCTGGAATGTAAAGGGATTGAATCACCCTGTTAAAAGGAGGAAGGTATTCTCACATATTAAACAACTCAAAGCTGACATTGCTTTCCTTCAAGAAACTCATATTCGTTGTTTTGATAACTCCCGGCTTCTGTCAAAGTGGGCGGGTCAGCATTTTCACTCATCCTTTGCCGCTAAAGCTAGGGGAGTTTCCATTCTTATTAACTCAAATATTCCTTTTGAACTCCATAATAAAATATCTGATACAAATGGCCATTTTATTATTGTTTCTGGTAAACTATATAACACTAAAGTTGCACTAGCAAACCTGTATGCCCCTAACTTTGATGATGTTAACTTTTTTGAACGTTTTTTTTCCTCACTACCAGATTTAAACTCATACTCTCTTATACTGGGTGGTGACTTCAACTGTTGGTTAGATCCTAATCTGGATCGATTGTCCTCTGTTACCAGATCACCTACTAAATCTGCCTTAGCTATCCAATCGTTTCTCTCTAATTTTGGTATCTCTGATATATGGCGTTTCCTTCATCCTACTGAGAGGGATTATTCTTTTTTTTCACATGTTCACCATACCTTCACTAGAATTGACTATTTCTTACTCGACAACCAACTTATTCCATTTGCCTACTCTTGTGACTATCAGAGTATACTGATTTCTGACCATGCCCCAATTACTTTCTCTCTGAACTTTCCTGGTCTCCCTCAGAGGAATAAACACTGGCGGTTTGATTCAACTTTATTATCGGATGATGATTTTCTAAAATTTATTAAGGATCAGATAACCTTTTATTTTAACACTAATACATCACCTGAAATGTCATCCCAGATTGTCTGGGATGCCATGAAAGCATACCTGAGGGGTCAAATAATCTCTTACACAGCAAATCTCAACAGAAGATCCTGTGCAGATCGATTAGACTTCATTAACCAGATTAAAGAATTGGATCAACTATATGCTCAAACTAAGAACCCTGAACTATACAAGAAGCGTGTTGAACTCCAAACTAAATTTAATCTTCTGTCTACTCAACCTGTCGAACGCCAACTTCTCGAAAGCAAGAGTCGCTTTTACATTCATGGGGATAAGTCTGGTAAATTTCTAGCCAATCAGCTGAGGCGTTCCAAAGCCAAACAACATATTACAAAGATCCGGAAGGAGAACGGAGACTTTACATCGGATCATTTAAAAATTAATGACGCATTTAAAATTTTTTATTCTCGGCTTTATTCCTCTGAATCTCTGAATGACAATATCTCTGTTGATCAATTTTTACAGAATCTGAATATCCCCTCACTCTCATCTGATTTCAAAGCCAAACTTAATGCACCTATATCATCAGAAGAAATATCTTTTGCAATCTCTGCACTGTCCTCAGGGAAATCTCCTGGACCTGATGGGTTCCCTGTAGAATTTTATAAATCATTCTCTTCACTTCTTTCTCCTCAGTTACTTTCAGTACTATCTGACTCGTTTAATTATGGCAAACTGCCACCCTCTTTCAATGAGGCATCTATTATTCTTCTATTAAAAAAGGGCAAAGACCCAACAGAGTGTTCCTCGTATAGGCCGATTTCTTTGCTCAATGTTGATGTAAAGATCTTAGCTAAAGTTTTGGCTCATAGATTAGAAACCGTCATTCCCTCCATTATCTCTGATGACCAATCAGGTTTTATCAAAAACCGTCTCCCTTTTTTTAACATTCGGCGTCTATTTAATATCTTATACTCACCTCCATCTGGAATTCCTGAATGTGTTATTTCCCTCGATGCGGAGAAAGCATTTGATCGTATAGAGTGGAACTACCTTTTTGCAGTCTTAGAAAAATTTGACCTCGGTCAAAGTTTCATCTCTTGGATCAAATTGCTGTACCTGTGTCCTACTGCTTCTGTTTTAACTAATTTTCAGAAATCCCAGGTATTTAATCCCAAACGTGGCACCCGTCAGGGATGCCCCTTAAGTCCCTTTCTCTTTGATTTGACTATAGAACCTTTGGCGATAGCATTTCGAAATTGTCCTGAATTGACCGGGATTTGGAGAGGGGGTGTTGAGCATAAAGTTTCTCTTTATGCTGATGACTTATTACTCTTTCTCTCAAATCTGTCTACATCCTTACCTCTAATGTTTTCACTTCTTGACCAGTTTAGCCAGATCTCTGGCTATAAACTTAATTTACATAAGAGTGAACTTTTCCCAATTAATAAAGAAGCACAAGAACTAACATTTCATGATCTCCCTTTTAAAGTAGTCCATAATCAATTTACTTATCTTGGAATTACAGTCACAAGGAAGTTTAAAGATCTCTTTCGTGGAAACTTTGCCAATCTTTCATATACTATAAAGCAGAGTCTGGCACAATGGTCACCTCTATCTATGTCTTTGGTAGGTCGTATTAATGTTGTTAAAATGTATGTTCTCCCCAAATTTTTATACTTATTTCAATCTATCCCCATTTTTATTCCTAAATCTTTTTTTGATTCCTTAGACTCTATTACTTTGTCATATCTGTGGAAGAATAAGCGCTCTAGAATTAATAAAATCCATCTCCAAAAATCTAAAAAAGAGGGTGGCACGGCTTTACCTAACTTTTGTTTATATTATTGGGCAGTTAATATACGTTGTGCTACCTTTTGGTCTTTCTTCCATGGCCAACCCAAGTGCCCTAATTGGGTGATAATGGAGTTGGGCTCCACTAAAGAATTATCTATCTCTGCACTTCTTGGCTCTGCACTCCCTAGTAGTCTGTCCAGATTAATACTTAATCCTCTTGTTAGACACACTTTGCGTATATGGGCTCAGTTTAGGAAATGCTGTGGTTTCCATGGTTTTTCCGTTTCCAGCCCTGTCGTACATAATCACCTTTTTTTACCTACTACGTACGATTCAGCAGTCCATGTTTGGTATAGGAAGGGCATTAGACATTTTGAAGATCTTTTCATTGATAATTGCTTCGCTTCCTTTCAGCAGCTCTCTGTAAAGTTCAATCTGCCCAATGCTCATTTTTTTAGATATCTCCAAATTAGACACTTTATTGCTCCTTTAATTCCTAACTTTCCTGAAATGCCTGCGAAAAATGCTATGGACTTATTTCTTTCCATTAATCCACTAGGTAAAGGTTTAATATCAATTATTCGAGATAAATTAGCAGCTTTAAGACGGGCCCCTGTGGATAAAATTAAAATGGCCTGGGAGCAGGATTTAAATACCTCCTTATCTGATGAGAGCTGGGACTCGATTCTCAAATCGGTTAACTCAACCTCTCTGTGCGCGCCATTCCCTTTTACAGTTTAAGATTGTTCATAGAGCCGATATATCTAAATCTAAACTATCTCGATTCTACCCCAACATTAGTCCGCTCTGTGATAAATGCAAGAGGGGTGTGGCCTCTCTCATTCATATGTACTGGTTCTGTCCTAGCTTGGAGAAATTTTGGAAAGATGTCTTCACTATGTTATCGTATATTCTGAATCAGCACCTAGAACCAAACCCCTTAATTGCTTTGTTCGGTTTCTGGGGCGAGACAGATTTACGTCTGAGTCCGACTAAATGCCAAATATTATCCTTTGCCTATCTCCTGGCGAGACGCTTGATCCTCCTTAGATGGAGAGATGTTGCCCTGCCCACGCATGCTCAATGGCTTAACGACATTATGGCCTGCTTGGACCTCGAAAAAATTCATTATTCAGTTCTTAATTCGGATCTAAAGTTCCATAAGGTCTGGGGATCTTTTATCGAGTACTTTCATAACCTTCCTCTTGACTAGAGTTTTTTTTTCTTTTCGGTCCCTTGCTTTCAGCTCCCTTTTTTTTCTGGTAGTAGGCATTATTGTCCTGATTTATATTCTCTATATTGTGTTGCGGTTGGTCTGGAGTTTTTTTTTGTGTTGTGGGGCTTGGGGAGGATACTAAGTTTACTTGTCTTTAATTTAGGTGCTTTTTTGTTAAATTCTCTTCCTTTGTAGCATATTGTCATTGTATGCTTAATTTTGCACTGTATCAATGTTCCTTATTGTGATTTGGGGTTTTTTAATTTGTAAAATGTATAGAAAAAAACTAATTAAAAAAAAAATTCTCCGAGCTTTAAGTTCGGTATTTTTATTTTGTCTTCCATCTGTCCTTTTTATTTGCCTTGATCAATGAGCTGGGAAAAGTATTATTTGTGAAATGTCCATCAAACACTCTCATCAGATGAACTGGCGAGAGTATTGACAACTTCATTACCAAAGAATGCATACTTGGTATATTTCAGAACTTACGAGTCAAGAACATGGGTAAATGCAGAAATTTAATGTAATGTTTTTGAAAGGACTGGTTAAATGCACATAAATTAATTTCATATTTGTACAGTACATGTTTATAATGTACTTAATGATTAGTGGATGGAGGAGTTGTTGTGTCACCTCTCCCCCCACACCAATCTTGCACGTTCTGAAGGCCAAATGCTTATTTTTGACTTTCCTTCATAGTGATTAAGGTGAGAGTGTTGCACTCTTCTGGTACTGGCGGCACAGTGGCACAGCGGTTAGCACAATCGCTTTACAGCACTGATTTCCCGTTAGGGCCTGTGCCGAGTTTGCACATTCTCCCCGTGACTGTGTGGGTTTCCTTGGGTGCTCCGGTTTCTTCTTGTATTCCAAAGACGTACAATAAAGGTCAGTGAGTTGCAGGCGTGCTATGTTGGCCCGGAAGCGTGGCAACACTGACACACTGCCTCTAGCACAATCCGTAAACTATACTGCTCAGTGATGCGAAACCACACATTTCCCTGCATGTTTCAATGTACATGTAACAAATCAAGATAATCATCTTTATTGTTATTTTGCCTGAGTTTTACAAGTGTAATGTAAATAGCTCTGTATACTTTGAAATGATATCATATATCTTGTTATACTTTAAATAAATACCTTGTAAAAACTTTGAAGTGTTCTTCCTTTCTTGTTGATCCAAATCCTCAAAACCTGCTTATTTCCTGTTACAGGATCAAATGGAATTGCCAAATAAATATATGTAAGTCCAGGCAGAAAAGCTTTACAGTTGCCTGGTTGCAAAACTCATATCACTTATATGAGCAGTTATATCACTTATGGTTCTTCCTGTTTTGAAGTTTCTTTGTCAAGTACAATTTTTATTGTGATGTCGGAAAAAGAAATTATTCATTTATTTCTACCACACATCTGAAAGCAACATGTTTGTCTCAGCTTAAATTAAAACTTTATTTCATGAAAGCAATTTGCTACAGATGAATGTGACCACTGGAATTCTGAAATAAAAACAGAGACGTTGGAAACTCAGCTGGTCCGGCAGAATATCTGGAAAGTGAAATAGATGATGTTTCATTTCCCTTCACAATCCTTTGGGAAAGATTAAAACAAAGGCAAAGAATTTGGAGGAATATCTCTGAGTTAGAAGGACAGTATACTCCTTTGTTTATGAAAATGTGAAGGAAATAATCTGTGATTAATGTAAGATTGGTGTATATGAATGGCTGATAGTTGGTGCAAACTGAATGGACCAAAGAGCATGTTTCTGTGCTGAATGACTACTCAAGGTTGAAGGTTTCAATTTGAGTTCAAAAGGCATGTCCAATCAAAAGATGAGATATTGTTCTTCTCACTTGTGTTGGGCCTTGTTGTAACAGTGACAGGTAAAAATGAGATGGGGAATTCAAGTAGCAAGCAACCAGAAGCTCAGGGTCACTCCTGTGGATTGGATGCAGGTTCTCTGTGTTTGGCTTTTACAACTGAAAATTACCACACTGTGAACACTGAGTGCTGATATCTATGACTCTCATTGTCATTGGATCATTGTTACATGTTCAGCCTATACACTGTGGGCTGAAGCACCTGTTCTTGTGCTTTTCACAGAACACATTTGCATGGGAATCTAAACCAGAAGCATAAAATGATAGAAATGTTAACAACACTTCAGAATGTTACTGAACGACTGACTCAAAACATTCTCCACAATAGTCTGAAAGCATGTATCTCCAGGCTCATTGATAGCTTCTATCCCAGTGTTACCAAACTCTCCATCAGATTGACTCTTAGCTGTACAATCTACCTGGTAATGATCTTGCACTTTATTGTTTACTTGCCCTGCACTTTTTCGGTAGCTCTTACACTTTATTCTAGCTCGATTCACAGTGTTATGACTCGATCCATTATAAACAGTATGCAAGGCAAGTTTTTTACATGTGAGAACAAAAACAATGAGGAAAAAAAAACACCAATGAACACTGGCTTTGCTCTCTGGCCAGGTCTAACGTGACCCACGTTGCTCAGCACGGTGAGGATATTTTCCCGTCCTGAAGGGGGCGCGAGAGCTGCCGGAGGCCCATCTTGATACCGGGCGCTGTCGTTGGTGCTGGGAGAATTGCATCATCCAGGGAGCGGCGCAAGGTGCTTGGTGGTTGCGGGGATTGGGTTCGAGATGACGGGGGATGATGCCGGAGTCACGGTGGGGCAGCCGCATCTGGCCAGGCAAGACCTCAGCGCCTTGGTGAGTGTCGCTACCGGGGAGGGGGAGGCAGGAGTAGCGGCAAAGGGCCTGTCCGTGAGCCGGCGAAGCTGAGCTCGTGTTTCTGGGCCTTGCGTTGGGCTGAAGTCCGAGAGCGTAGGCATGTGCCCCGGGCCTTGTATTGCGCTGGAGTCTGTGTACCGGCCTATGTTTTGGACGATAGATCTGTGTCCCGTGCTATGCGTTGGTCGGGAGTCCGGGACCTTGGGTTCCGTGTCTCGGGACCTTTGGCCTGTTTTTCTGGGCCTCGAGTTGGGCTAGAGCTGGTGTGTCTGTATCCTTGATCTGGCAAGGTACCTGGTCTTACTTTGGAGGCCACACACTTGGGTTGGAGCCCCAACAATAAAGGGGGGCCTCAGTGGGTCAAGAAAGTGTGGGGTGGGTTTGGAAACTCTGTACCTCTGCCCAGGGCCTTGGCGGTGGAGACTTTTCCTCCCATGCTTGCTGTAGTTCCTCTCTGGAACCACAATCTAAGCCGCTAGTTTTATTATCATCCTATTTCTGCTATTTTGAAAGGCTTTTAAAATATATTGGCCGAAGGGGCAAAGACACTGCAATTCTTTAACGTCTCTATTACTGATAGACGTTCTGTGCTTTATTTTTACTTTTATCCCACCAGCACACAGTTTAGCTTGAACAAATAATATTAATAGGTTTTGTAGGTACTTCAATGGAACTCTTACTGACTTGAAATGATTCTAAATTTTTCTTGGACCTCAAAGTTGAAAGTAAATTTTATAAAATACATTTATGTCACCATATACAACCCTGAGATTCATTTTCATGTGGGCATACTCAGCAAATGTATAGAATAGTAACTATTACAGGATCAATGAAAGATTAAGCAGAGTGCAGAAGACAACGAATTGTACAAATGCGAATATAAATATTTAATTTTTAAAAAAACTTGAAATAACAAGATAAAGAATCCTTAAAGTGAGATCTTTGACTGGGGAGCATCTCAGTGGATGGGAGTGAGAGTAGTTAACCCTTTGTTCAAGAGCCTGATGATTGTGGGGCAGTAACTGTTCCTGAACATGGTGATGTGAATCCTGAGGCTCTTATACCTTCAACCTGATGGCAGCAGTCAGGAAAGAGCATGGCCTGGGTGGTGAGGATCTCCTGTAACAGTGGATGCTGCTTTCCTGTGACAGAATTTCATGTCGATGTGCGCAATGGTCTGGAGGGCTTGATACATTGTAGTACATTACAAATAAAGCAGGTGTAAGATTTTTGGAGGGGAGATAATAAAATGTAGGAATTGTGCTATTTGAAGAAAATAATAATTGTTCTTTAAAGAGGGTTGCTGATGAGTTTTGTATGATAAAGGAGGCCCGTCAGTGACGGAGTAAAAGGAGTGCATTACAGACAAAATGGGTGTGAGACTCTAAACTTTGAGTTGAAGAATGGTGAAGTGGCCTGAGAAAGTGAGGGGAACTTGAAAAGCAAGAATTGTTTATTTTGTAGTTATTATTTTATGGCTTATTGTTTGGTCTTCTCCTTTATAAAAATTCCTGGAGCAGAAGGCCTCTACTTCCTGAGACGTTTGCAAAGATTCGGCATGACATCTAAAATTTTGACAAATTTCTATGGAATGTGTGATGAATATATTGACCGGTTGCATCGCGGTCTGGTATGGCTACACTAATGCTCTTGAACGGTAAAGCCAACAAAAAGTAATGGATATGTCATCATGGGGAAAGCCCTCCCCATCATTGAGCACATCTACCTAGAGCACTGTCACAAGAAAGCAGCATCCACCATCAGGTACACCCACCATCCAGGCTATGCTCTCTTCTCGTCACTGCCATCCCGGAAGAAGGTACAGGAGCCTCAGGACTCTCACCACCAGGTTCAGGAACATTTATTATCCCTCAACCGTCGGGCTCTTGAACCAGTGGCCTGTTCTCTGAACTGATGCCCCCAACCTATGGATTCACTTTCAAGGACACTTCATCTCGTGTTCTTGATATTTATTGCTTATTTATTTATTATCATTTTTTCTGTAGTTGCACTTTGGTTGGTTGTCCGTCCTGTTAAGTGCTGTCTTTCACTGACTCCATTATGGCAATTGGATTTACTGAGTATGCCCACAGGAAAGTAAATCTCTGGATTGTATATGGTCATGCATATATACTTCGATAATAAATTTACTTTGAACTTTGAAGTAGGGTGGTTAGTGGGCTTGCCAGTTTTATTAAGGATCCTGACTTGAAATGGCAAGTTCATTTCCCACTGTAGATGCTTCCTGACCCGCTGAGTTTCTTCAGTTCCTTTGTGTATTGATGCAGATTTCCAGCATCTGCCATCTTTTTTTCTCCAAACAAAATTGTTCATATATATAGAAAATGTGGTCTGCGGGGTTTGTTTTATGTGCTATGGCTTCTCTGAGAATTCAGTTGTGTCGCATTCACCAAGATAAATAATTCCTTCCAGGGTGTGTGTTTGCTGTTACACATGAGCACCTGTGACGGTTTTAACTGTCGCCTGCATACAGATGGATCCTGAGGCCCACTGAAGACCTGCATCATCAACTTTGCTATAACCATGGTTATTAGTAAACTCAAAAGCTTAGTCACATTGAGTTGCAGATGAGATAGAGTGAGAAATGTGTAATTCATGTAAACAATCTAAACAACTTTTCAAGCACATTTAGTCTTTGCTGTTGAGAGCTATGTGGAGGAAGGAATTTGCTAATTATTTTAAAAGCTTGCAAAGCAGTTTTTTTTATTTTCATCTAGTTGATAACTGCATTATTTAGGTTGATTATGGAACTAGCCCATTACTGACTCCATATAGTACAGCACAGGAACAATTCTTTTGGCCCATGTCCCTCAATTCCTATCCATGGAACCATCCAAATGCTGTAATGGACCCACCTGCTCTCTAAGCTTCACAAATTACCATCATCCCCGCTGAAAAATTTGCCCCTCAGTTCGATTTCAAATAATTCTCACCTCACCTCAAATTTTTATCCTCTAATTTTAGACACTCCTACCCTTAGAACATGGTGGTGACAATTTAAGCCCCTCATAATTTAATAAAGGTTTTAAGGTCCTCAGCCTCCTGTGCTGAAATGAGAACAAACCCAGCATATCCAATCTCTCCTTTTAACTGAAGCCTTCATTTAAGGCAACAGCCTGATGAATTTCTTGGGCATTCTTCCTATACTACCACAATGTTTCCAAAGTGCAGCAACCAGAACTACTATTGATAGTCCAAGTGTGGTGTAGCCATTGTCTTGTACAGCTGCAACATGATGTCCAAAGTCTTAAACTCAATACCCCTGACTGTTGGCAATTGAAATGTCTTCTTCACTACCCTGTCCACCATGTCTTTAGCTTGAACTTGCACACCAAGATTAACCTCTGTACATCACTGCTTATATTTCTTGCCATTATTAAACATCTCAAAGTGTAACCTTCATACTTGTCTGAATTAAATTCCATTTGTCATTGCTCTAGCTCAACATTTCAGTTGATATATGTTCCTCAGTGTCTGGACAACCAACCTCACTATTTACGTCTTTAAAAATCTCTGATGAATGGACAAAGTAAAACTCTGTTTTGAAATTAATATCAGTCCTGTGGTTGTGGGCATGGTTTGTGGCCTGCATTTTTCCAACCTGTGATACAGTACAGTAGTAATTTTACCTCTTTCGCTGTACTGCTGCCACAAAAAAAAGTTCATGACATGTGAGTTGAAGATACTGCTGATTCTGATATGGGACTTCATTGTGGATTAAGAGCGGGAAGGGGACATGGAGTGGGGAATCATGGTTGGGAAAAGGGGCAGGGAGCAGGAAGCACCAGAGAGACATTCTGTAATGATCAATAAACCAATTGTTTGGAATCAAATGACTTTACCTGGTGTCTCAGGACCTGATGTGTGTGCCGTCACCTGTTCCACAGCACTCCACCCTCACTGTTTCCAATATCCTTTGTTCCTGCCAAATTTATAAACTCTCTGTCCTCTCCACATTGGCAAATATACGTGCCTAAGACTTTTGCACAGTACTATATCTTAAGCAGCAGGGATGACATTTGAAAACATGTCAAAGTGAAACAAGTTATGGGGGTTTCAGAGTAGAATTAATCAAATTGGTGACAGTTTCAAACCATCCTTCAGAAGGTTTGCAAGTGATTATTCCTATCTGGGAAATGCAATCCACAATGATTTCTTATTAGCTGTACAATTTTGTTCTGATTTTCTCTCAGAAAGAAATTAACATTTCCAGACTCATGATGCATGGTGAATGATTGATACATTTTGTGCAAATTTGTCTCTTGACCCGGAAGGAATTGATGTGAGTAAAGAATGAGGGAAACTGAATGTTAAAAAGGGAGTGCAATGTATATCCATTAATGAATAATTTGGATTTGTATAATGTTTTGTGGTTTAATTCAGTGCTTGTGTTTTACAGGATGTTACCAAGTTAACACCACTTTCTCCTGAAGTCATTAGCAGGCAAGCCACTATCAACATAGGTGAGTTATTAAATATTTTTGGCTGCTAATTAAGTAAATACTCATTTTTATTATTTTGCCTGGTGATTAAGTGAATGTTCATTTTTAGTTTTATTTTGTTTATTTTATATTTATAATGAATACATCTTTGATCTAAACTGTTTGAAGTATCTAACTGGATATAAAGAAACCAACTTTAAGCAGATTAAGAGTTTGTAATTTAGAAAGGATGCAAATTAGAATTGATATCTGAAAACTTGTAAAAGAAATGCACAGAATCTTCTTTGCTAGCACCACATTAAGTTGAATTTTCCTGTCTTTCACATATCTGCCCCAAAATTGAAATTGATCATTTGTGACATGTTAAGCTGTAATTCTGCAGCAAATGTCACATAGCTTTTCTCAACCCTGCATTTCCTATGATTTATTTGATTTAGAGCATTGTTGGACATCTTTTTGCAGGAAGGACTTAATCTACAACCCAAATCTTTCAAGGGCTACTACAAGAAACATGTTATACTTTAATAATGATATTTTCAATCAAATTTAAAGACGCATATACCATAATTCTTGTCAATTGTACTACTATTTTATCCCAGAGTTATGCACGGGTAAATCTCTGCCCAACGATACTGGCTACCTAGATTTGAGATGGCTGATGACTTGGATTTGGACTCTTGGAGTTGGCTAAAAATTGGCAAAGTTGATGACTTGCATTAATGCATATTCTGATTGAATGGACATGTCCTGAATGCTATTACAATTGAATAGCATTACAGTTTGAGAGTGAATGTAACAGAGAGGAATTTAAAAGTTATGCATTCTGTGATGTTTCTGAAGTGATGATCTGTATAAGCAGCATTTAAGACTGGAAAATTGCTAGGTAGTGCAACATGCAGATGATAACAGCAGGGAGATTGGTGGCAAAGAAATGCTATCGGGGTTCTGTTCTCTACCATGCTGCACTATACTGTCATTGAAAGGTAGAGGCAGACAGTAGATTGAATGATATGGCTAACCCAGTGCCTTAGAAAATAACTAAATTGCAATCAGACTTTATCAGACAGGAATTAAAAATTCTCATTTTAAAACTATTCTGAAATTTAGCAATTTGTTGTAAATACTATACAATGGACTGAGAAGATGAGCATCTTAAATTGCTGGGTTTCATTCAAAGCCGTTCAGTTGATTTTTTTAAAAATGGAGAAATTGGCTCTTTATCTTGTTTAAGATCAGGATTTGAAAGCATGCATTGCATACAATGGATCTTGTAATTTAATTTTTGTTCCTACCAAATGTTTTTTCTCAGGCACAATTGGTCACGTAGCCCATGGGAAGTCCACTGTAGTTAAAGCTATTTCTGGTGTTCAGACGGTCCGATTTAAAAATGAGCTAGAAAGAAATATCACAATCAAGCTGGGATATGCCAATGCCAAGGTTGTAAAATCTTGTGGAAATGCATTATGGTCATTTGTTAAACGTTTCATTAACATTCTGTGTATATTTTTATTACATTTATGCAGTTCTTCCATGAAATATGGTCAAGATGTTCAAGATTTTATATTCTGCTTTTTGACATAGTAAACCATTTGCAGTTTTTTCATTTGCACTTGTTCTCTGTTGTAAAATTCTTAAATGATCAAAAATAGTTTAGGCTGTTATGTGAAAAGGTGCCCCTAGTTTTGACCAATCTTAGTTCAATCTAAGCTTATTTCATGGAAAACAACTAATGAACTTAACTCATGTTTAAAGATTTAATTTTTTTAATCTAAAAATTTAAAGTCATTATACTGAAATGTTAAATAGCATGACCTCATTCTAAGGTGTTAAATGGTTGTTGCCTTCTAAACTTTTGCATGAGTTTTCTATAACTAGTTGCAATATCTCTAGGTTTACAAATTAGATGATCCCAGTTGTCCAAGGCCTGATTGTTACAGATCATGTGGGAGCAGCACACCAGATGAATTCCCTTCAGATATTCCTGGGGCCAAAGGAAATTTCAAGCTAGTCAGGTTAGTGCAAACCAGATCATTCAGTATTGTGCAAAAGTCTTGGGCACACATATATAGCAGG
The DNA here is from genome assembly GCF_048418815.1 of Hemitrygon akajei. Classification (NCBI taxonomy): domain Eukaryota; kingdom Metazoa; phylum Chordata; class Chondrichthyes; order Myliobatiformes; family Dasyatidae; genus Hemitrygon; species Hemitrygon akajei. The sequence goes on from NC_133128.1 coordinate 61,534,099, forward strand.
GTGCCTAAGATTTTGCACAGTACTGTAGTAATTTTATGTATTGCACTGTACTACTGCATTAAAAAAAAACAAATATAACGTGAGTGATGATAAATCTGATTCTGATAGGGGTCTCTAGTCTCTACTCTGGTTTGAGAGTGCAAATGGGACAGGGAAAGGGGGAAGGGAGTGGGCAAGCAGCAGAGAGATAATATGTAATGATCAATAAACCAATTGTTTGGAATCAAATGACCATGCTGGTGTCTTAAGGTTGGGTGTGTCTACACCCCACCTGCCCCTAGCACTCATTCTCTGCCACCTACCCCACACCCTCCCACAGTACTCCATCGTCGCCAACATTCTCTGCTCCCACCAGATACAAACTTGTTCACCACTCTACGTTAACAAATACAGTAATTTGCGAAAGTCTTAGACACCACATATATTTTTGTGTGTATATAATACGTATACATGCGCATATCCATATGTGTGCACCTATGACTTCTACCCAGTACTGTATTTACCTCTTTCATTGTTATGATTTGTATGGATGATGACAGTATCATTCATTCCGTGTAACATTTTTGAACATATGTGCCTGTTTCTTCTTGGTTAATAATGTCCAACTATTCAAATTCTTTTGTTTAAGCTTTGTGGTTAATGATAATTAATTTGAGGTGTAATATGTAAATTGCCACTGAAATATTCAGGAATGTTAATTAAGTGTTTAAAGTGGGTAGAATGTATTTATAAATTTTCTCTTCTCATTTTAATGTTCCACTTAAGGAAACATGATTTATGTACTCAGCAGATTTAAAATGTACATTGCTGGCTATAAAATTGTAAATCAATTTTTCTCAATTGTTGATTCCTTTAAAGACATTGCCTCCTGAAAAGTAAATCAAGAAAGGACAGGAGGAAACTGTTTTTACACAACTGGTGATGCAAATGGAAAGAGTGAATGAAGTAAATTTAATAGCAAGATTCAGAAAGATATTTAAATATTTGAATGTCAGTAGAGCTAAAGCAGAAGTGTGGGATTAATTGAAAAACTCTTCTTTGGAACACACTGAAAGATATCACAAATGCCATGACTTCCACGTTGACTGTGATACTGTGTCCCACTAGATTCCCTAGCTTCTCTTCTGTTTGTTAGAATGTGCTTATTTGGATGGAAACAGAACCAGGTGTAGAAGGAATCAAACTGGGCAAAGGACAACCAAACTAAAAGGTGAGGGTGTGGTAGGTGTGACAGCTTACCCTTCAAATCATCATTTCTTACACCATGGCAAAAATGAGCAAGACAGAAGGTGGTCATCCTGCATCAGCAAGGTCTCTCCCAAGCAGATGTTTCAAGATGTGCTGTCCAAGCTCTTCTAAAGAAACACAAAGAAATGGGCATGGTTGAGAACCAGTAACACAGTGGTCAGCCACGGAAACTGGATGTACAGACAATAGATACATCAAACTGATGTCCCTTCTAAGTTGGAAGAAGCCCAGCACTGCTATCAGATCTGAACTTACAGGAACCACTGGAACCCATGTACAGTCAGAGAAGTTTTGTCAGAAGTGGTGTTTATAGACAATAGACAGTAGGTGCAGGAGTAGGCCATTCGGCCCTTCTAGCCAGCACCACCATTCACTGTGATCATGGCTGATCATACACAATCAGTACCCCGTTCCTGCCCTCTCCCCATATCCCTTGACCCCTGCTATCTATAAGAGCTCTATATAACTCTCTTGAAGGCATCCAGAGAATTGGCCTCCACTGCCTTCTGGGGCAGAGCATTCCACATATCCACCACTCTCTGGGTGAAAAAGTTTTTTCCGCATCACTGTTCTAAATGGCCTACCCCTTATTCTTAAACTGTGGCCTCTAGTTCTGGACTCACCCATCAGCGGGAAGATTTGCTGTCAAAAAGCCACTCCTCTGAAGTGGAAACAAAGATGAGAGACTCACCTATACATAAAAGCTCAAGAACTGTAGTACTGCAAGTGATCTGGGCTGGCAAGTCAAAATTTGCCATTTTTGGCTGATAGAGGAGGCAGCATGTCCATAGAGCTGGAGAGCGCTTCGTCGTTGAGTGTATACAACCAGCCCTGGAGGTTCCCTGCTACAGGTTTGGGGCTGAATTTCTGCAAATAGAGTTGATTGGTCAGAATGAATGGAATCCTCCGTGCTGAAAAGTACAAGCAGATTATCACCCATCATGCAATACCATCAGGGAGGTGTCTGTTCAGTCCCAGTTTCATTCTGCAATAGGACAGTCACCCCAAGCCTGTAGGCAAGGTCATAAATAACTCTCTTCAGTGAAAAGAGAACCAGGAGTTCCACAGCAATTGGTATGTCCTCCACAGAGCCCTGATCTCAACATCATCGAGGCTGTTTGGAGAGACAGAAGCAAGACAGCTAAAGTCCGTATACGAACTGTCAAAAGTTCTCCAAGATGCTTGGAGCAACCTACCAGCCAATTTTCTTATAAAACTGATTGACAGTGTGGGTTGTTACGAAGGATGAACAGCCCTGATGGGCAGAAGGGTGCAAGGTTGCCCATGTCCCCCTCCCCTGGGAGAATTACAAACTGGTACTGTTGCCAGGCTGTTAATGAGAGAGAAAGAGATGGAACAAAACATACTGGGACTGGAACATTTGCTTCAGACAAGGGAGAGATAACACCGGGGGAGAGAGACCATATTATGACTCTTGTAAGACTCATGGCTCCGGAGAGGGCTGTTTACTTGGTACTATTCTGTTCATTAAAATTCCTCAGTGGACAGCCGGAGTGGGCTGGTTTGATGGGCTAAGCCATTCAAAACTGATTGACATCTGAGACCCCGTGAGTAGGGATAAAAGTGAGGTCTGGGGACCCCTCAGATGCACCAAGAGACACACTAGTGAGCACTGCTTAAGTGTTGGAACCCACGAGAAAGTGTGGGGCATCGGAGACCGAACGAAGGATCGGTCAATTTTAACTCACAGTGTTTATAGCGAGGCCGGTGGGGGCTTGTGTGTGTGTCCACCCTTGCCTGGGTGACGAGTCCACCATAGAAGAACGGTCTAGCTAAAGGACAGAGGGGTCATACCTGAATGGCCACAACAACATATCGATGGATCAAGAAAATAAAGGAAGGTTTGAATGACTGTAGCTGTCACTGTTTGTTTTCTCTCTCTCTCCCTCTCTCTCTCTCCCCCTCTCTCCCTCCCTCTCCCCTCCCCCTCCCTCCCTCCCTCCAACGGTTACAACAAAAGAATCAACAACTACCTCAGCCTACATGAACTGAACTGAACTTTATACTTTCCCATGATAATTCCTTATCCCCTAGACAACGATAGAGCTTGTTTATAATTGATTATTATTATTATAATACCCACACTTTTAGGTTTAGTATTGCTAACGTGTATTATCTGTATATTTGCATTGTTGATATTGATTTGTATATTTTACTAATAAACACTGTTTTAAAAATAGTACCAGACTCCAACGGATACTTCTATCTTTGCTGGTAAGACACCCAGTTACAGGGTAGGTAACAGGGTAAGATAATAAATGCAGTTTTAAAGGCAAAGGGTGGTCACTCCAAATACTGATTTGACTTAATTCTTTACTGCTTGCTGCTCTTTATAGAAAATTCTTCATCTTTGCTTTACAGAATTTTTTTTACACGTGCCTAAAACTTGCACAGAACTGAACGTGGTTTTTTTAAAAAGTCAAGTGTATAAATGAGAACTGATTTCTGTAATGTTCATGGGAAGAAAGGAAGAAAATTTATCCTCTATTTTTGTTTCCTTCTATAGGCATGTTTCTTTTGTGGATTGTCCAGGGCACGACATCTTGATGGCTACCATGTTGAACGGAGCTGCTGTCATGGATGCAGCTTTGCTGCTAATAGGTAACTGGGGATTAATAGTGGGTACATGTTTGCACAAGATTGTTTTTTTTAAAAAATGCATATGTTGCAAACTGAAAGGGAGAGGGTGATGTGTGATCAGCAGGTCAGGCACCACTGTGTGGAAAGAGAAAGAGAACATTTCAGCTCCAAGGCTCTTCATCAGTACAGAATGCTGCCTGAGCCACTGAATATTTCCAGCACATTCTGTTTTTTATTACATCAGAATATTATCCTTTCATGACTATTTTTCATCCTTTCCCTAATGCAGATTTACTTTGAAGTTTCTTTGATGTAAGCAAATCTTGAAGGGTACTTTAAATTAATTTGTTCTCGAAATTTGCTACTGAAATCCCATATATTGTTTTTCATATCTGAATTGGCAGTGGTGAATGTGTTGCCACGAACCCAGTTTGCCTGTTCACTTAAAGCCAACTTAAAAATTTGAAGATATCAATAGAGGTGGAAGTTATAAAATAAATATCAGATCACTATATCCAAAGACAGCATTTGTTTTTCATTGAAGGCACTCTCTAGTTATTTAGCAATTGCTATTGTGCGTGATGAAAAATCGTTTTGAAATGGTCAAAACCTCTTCGAGTTGGTCTGCAGCGCTGAATTGACTTTTCAGTTGTAAGAGGGATCTTCATTATATTTTGTGATGGCCAGTGAGATTTCTGAATGTGGTTATCATTACTGGGTTATATTCTCTCTAATTTTTGCTGGTGGTGTTTTCTCTTTGCTATACTTTTTAATAGTTTTTCAGATGAGTAATTAGCTTTAAGTAAAATACTGCTAGGAACATAGTTCCAAGATCTGGTCTATATTACCGTAGATTCCGGACTACAGAGCGCACCTGATTAAAAGCCGCTGGCTCTAATTTTAGAAAGAAAATCAATTTTGTACTTGTACAGGCCACACCGGATTTTCGGCCGCAGGTGTCCCACGTTGTAATATGAGATATTTACACAGAAAGATATTACACGTGAGGATTTTTTAACTTTTAATTAAATCCATATGGTAACATAAACAAATACATATTGCAAATGCTTTTTTTCGAACCGTGCCTGTAACGCGGCTACTTTTAAATATACGTTGCGTATACTTTTTTACTGAACAACATTCCAATATCTCCTAACGACTGGTAAAAAATATATATACTGCAGCCTACCAGGAAAAGTTATTGATCGCCTTTAACTTAAAAGCAGCGTTTTCGCTCTGCCGCTCGCCCCCCGCCTTCCCGTTTATCGCAAACCGGCATTTTTCCCACAAGACGCGGCGAAACCAGGTGTGACATCATAGCATCCCGGGATGTAGTACAGAAAACAAATATAGTTAAAACAGTTCTAACTTTAACTAACAAATGAATTACTAAGGGAAAATATTATAAACTAAATAACTGCCATAAAGGCAGCACAATGCTTTTCTTCGAGTGTTTTCCATATTGATGAGGGTGAGTACAAATGACTGATTTACAATAATTTAATTGTGAAAGTGCGCTTGATTTATCGTACAATTTCATTGGACCTCTGTGAACTACTCATCAATTTTATTGGTCTACTGTTACGAGGCAAAATGTTTTTGGCGGCATGAAAAAAAACCATGCATTAGCCGCTCCGTATTAAAGGCCGCAGAGTTCAAAGCTGTTCAAAATGTGGGAAAAAAGTAGCGGCTTAAAATCCGGAATCTACGGTAAGTTGTGCAATTAGCTGGTATAAAAGTGGAGACACCATAGATGCTATTGTTTGCCAAACAAATACCAATGTTTCTAACACCATATGTTGCACATAGGTATGTAGGTTTCAGTGAATGATCACTCTCTGCTTCAATCGTAACTAACGGGGACCATAAAACATTAGTTAACTCAAGGTCACACTTGTAGGTCGGAGTATCAAGATAATGTAGGTGCTTTCCAGCAGGTATACAGTCATTTGTAATAATTGTACAAAGTATGTACCTCAAATTTTGTTTTATTTACCTAACAGTCATCACAATGTTTTTACCTCCTTAAGTTTAAGGTTTAGTCAAATGCTACTGTGGAAAATTAAAACATTGAGTGAAGAATACGAACACAACGCTGGAAGAACTCAGCAGGTCAGGCAGAATCCGTGAGAAAAGAGTAGCCAGTGTTTCGGGCCGAGACATTGGCTACTCTTTTCTCACGGATTCTGCCTGACCTGCTGAGTTCTATCAGCGTTGTGTTGGTTTTCTTTGATCCACAGCATCTGCAGTTGTATTTTTGTATTTAAAAACATTGAGTGCCTGGTATTGTAAACATTCATACTGCTTGCTGATGTGTCTTTTTCTGATCTCCAGCTGGCAATGAATCTTGTCCTCAGCCTCAGACTTCAGAGCATCTGGCTGCTATTGAAATCATGAAACTGAAACACATTTTGATTCTGCAAAACAAGATTGACCTTGTAAAGGAAAGTCAAGCAAAGGAGCAATATGAACAGATACTTGCTTTTGTTCAGGGTAGGTTGCTCTAAAATTAACTTTTGTTTTACTTATAAAATATTCTTAGATTCTTGTGTATATATGACATTGGAAAGGATCTGGTCCATCTTGCCTGTAGTTATTAGATAAGTCTGTGATAGAGCTATCTAATGAATGATTTTTCACTAACCTTTCCTCGGAGCTTTGTAACTTCTCAATCTTCAAAGTATGCATTCAATTCCCTTGTGAATGTTATTATTGAGTATATTCTAGGTCCTAATAATTACTCACAGAATCTCATTGTGTTCTTGTTGTCAAATCTTTACTTTGCAGTTCCTTCTGGAATTAGATTTTTATATCTGCTATATAAAAACTATTGAAGACCCTTTAAATTGTTGATCCTTCTCCAATGAAAGAACTCCTATTTTCTTTTATTTCTGATACCTTGCTATTGATTTTTTTTTTGCACACTGTCCAAGGTGCACATCCTCTCTTAGATTGATGCCCAGAATTCAACATTTGAGGCCAGACTAATGTCTTACAAAAGTTCGACATTATTTTTGTAACCTAATAAAGCCTTCTTACCCTTTTCTTTGAAGGTCTTTCTTCTATATACACTTCTGATTTTCTCTTTAGTAGTACAACAATTGAAAATCACATGATTAAAGTGTCTTCACAGTTCTTTAAAATTAATAAGTTAATTTTGATGTAGACAGTCATGTAATACAGGAAATTGCAGCTGCTAATCAACATACTCCTGATCTCAGCAGTGGTAAAAATGATCTGTTTGGAAGACAACTATTATGTTGACCTTTATTGCCATGGGACAGGAGTAACACATTACAATTAAGGTCAACATAATAGAAAGGAATGTTGTAATTAATTAGTAGGACCACATGCATGCAATTTGCTCATGAATACCTCTCTCTGCCTTGGAAGCTGTGCAACACTCAATACAAAGGCTTGTCCTAAAGTTATTGAAGTATTTGAATTAATTGTAACACTTACCCAAAAGGCTGGTATATGTCTAGGGGAAAAGGAGATCCAGCCACTCACCAACCCCACCTCCCGTACACGCAGGTGCTGTGAGAATCGCGTTTATGCCTCGCGCCCGCCAACAGTATCAAACCCACAACAAATACCGGTATAAAATACACTTTAAAGAGTTCACTAAAATTAAAAGAGTATTAGGCAATACAAGATATATATATATACACACACAAGAAAAAAACAAAAGGTGCCAACTTATCAAAGTTCAGTCAGTTAGTGCACTCGTTAGAGCTCAACCTGCAAACCATTTGACCCCTCATCGCTTGCCTCCGACTTCCACGTCTTCCACCTCGGACTCCCCGGTGGTCTTCCGAGCGCACGTCCACCTTCCTCGGCGTCTCCCTCCCGACTCCCTTCACCCCCAAGCCCGCGCAACCCCTCCCCCAAGTTCCCAGCCTCACAAAACACAATAACATTCCCCATTGATTAACAAAGGAATACAATTACCATATCAGCCATTCTAAAGCGAAACAACGGCGAGAGAAACATTTAACAGACAAAGAAACATCCCTACTCGTAACAAACCAAAGAAGCCCTTTTTAGTAACATACACAGGACATTGTACATAATAAAGAGGGTGCATAAATAAACAATTTAGTGCCTTTTTCTGTTTTGTTCTGCAGGTACAGTGGCGGAAGGTGCACCGATTATTCCGATCTCAGCGCAGTTGAAATATAACATTGAAGTAGTATGCGAGTATATTGTAAAAAAAATTCCAGTTCCCATCCGAGACTTTATATCTGAACCTAGGTTAATTGGTAAGCATTATATTTTACATTGTACAGGACGTTGATTTGTTTCTGGGTGTATTTTTGGTCCTGTACATATATTGACACCAATAAGTTTTTTTTGAAAAAGATACTGTTTTCCTTCTGGTTGTTCAGTTTATTAGAGCCAGATAACTGGCTTTCTAACACTTTGAAATTTACCATAAATGTTGTGCCTTCGGGGCTGTTGGTGTTCTTATTGGAGGTAATCATTTTTACAGCACGTGAACATTGTAGATACATATGATCCTTGAATTATGTTGAACCAACTGATTTCAGATAAATTGGCAACGGGTTTTCCAGTTGACTGGGAAGGAGGAACTCAAAAGCAAGTAGACTTTCTGACAAATGATAAATCTTGATGGTCACCATTTTTAAAAAAGTCACTTCAGATTGATGGATGGAATGAGATTTGGCAGTGACACCAATCATGGTAAAAATAGAAAGCTTACTGTACTAGTTTTTAAGTGAATGGCTAAAAGTTAATCTGTTCAGCCTTGGTGCCTGTGCCATTTAGATATGGACTTTGTTCCTGCTGGGGCCCTCATCTGTTTAATTTTACTTGCACACTTTTCAGGATCTGGGAAAAGTTAGCATCCCTTGTCCATCCCTAAGTGCCCTCAAGAATATGGTTGGAAAGTGTCTCCTTCTACCACTGCAGTTCTTCTAGTGAAGGTACACTCCAGTACTCTTGGGAAATGGAGTTGCAGAATTTAACCTGGCAATGCTGAAGTAATTGTTGTACATTTCCATGCCAGTTATGTGTGATTATCAGGATAGCTTGGAAGTGGCTTCTGCTCCTGTACACCTGCTGCCCTTGTCACTCTTGCTGTAAGGAGCTATAGGTCTTCGAGGTTCTGTCAGAATACCCTGGACTGCTAACTGTAATGCATGCATTTTGTAGGTAGCACACATTACAGCCACTGTACGTTGTTAGAGGGATTGAAGTTTTAGGGTGATGAGTGGACTTCCAGTTTAACAGGTTGCTGGTGTTGGGTTTCTTGATTGACGTTGGAGGTGCCCTCATCTCAGTAAGTGAAAAGTATTTCTTACCATTCCTGATCTTCTAGGTGATGGAAAGACTATCAGAGTATCAAGTGATGAGTCACTTCAACAGAATATTCAGCTTCTGACCTGCTCTTGTAGCTACAGTATATATGAGGGAGATGTGGTAGTGCCTGGTGAATGACAGCTCTTGGATGTTGACTGGAGGATACTCAGTGATGGCATTGAATATCCAGGATAGGTGGTTTGAGTTTCTTGCTGGAAACAATAATTATAAGGCAATATTGATAACTGGCAATCATATGGCACAAAAACTATTTGCAAATTATAGGCCTATCCACAAATATTATCTAGGTATCAGAATCAGGTTTGTTATCACTGACATATTCTGTGAAATTTGGTATTGTAGTAGCAGTACAATACAATAATAAAAATTACTATAATTACAATAAGTATAGAACAAATCGTGCAAAAACAGTAAATTAAGTATAGATCATTCCATGATCAAAGTGTTCATGGATCATTCAGAAAACTAATGGGGAGTGGAAGAAGCTTTTCCTAAAATGTTGAGTGTGCACCATCAGACTCCTCTGCCACCACCTCGATGGTAATAATGAGAAGAGGGCTTGTATTGGATGGTGAGGATCTTTCATTATGGATGCTGCCTCTTGAGACGTTATCTTTTGAAGGTGCCCTTGATAGTGGGGAAGCTAGTGCCCATGATGAGGCAGTCTGAATTTACAACCCTGTGCAGCTTTTTTGTATCATGTTCATTAGTGCCGCCACACTAGATGTTGGTACACCCAGTTAGAATGTTCTCCACAGCACATCTCCAGAAATTTGCTAGTGTTTTTAATGACACGCCAAATCTCCTCAAACTCCTAATGAAATAGAACTGCTGGCATGCCTCCTTTGTAACTGCATTAATACATTGGATCCAAGATAGATCTTCAGAGATGCTAACACCCAGGAATTTATTTATTTAATTATTTTATTATTTTCTGATGCATTTCTACAAAACAACTACAAACAAAAAACCCAACACCAAAATGAAGATTAATACAATGCAAAATAAACGTATCAAATATATAATTCATAACAATAAGGAAACAGCACCCAAAATAAAATCATATAAAGTTAGTATTCTCCCCACTCTCCCACTACAAAACTCCAGGCCAACCATTACAATATGTAAAAAAAAAAGTTAATCAACCCCATAGAGCTGTAAGTATAAATATATATATAAAATATGCCTACTACCAAAACTATAATGTAATTCCCATCATAAAGAAACCATAAAACTTACAAGGAAAAAAAAGCTGAAAGTAAGGGGTTATGATAACAGAAAAAAAGAATAAACTTAATCTAAAGAGGAGTTATGAAAGTATTCAAGAAAAGGTCCCCACACCTCATGAAACTTTATGTCCGAATTGAGAAGTGAATAATGAATTTTTTCAAGGTCTAAGGACATAATATCATTAAGCCATTGAGCATGAGTGGGTGACAATAGACAATAGGTGCAGAAGTAGACCATTCGGCCCTTCGAGCCTGCACCGCATGGGGCAACATCTTTCCACCTGAGGAAGGAATTTAAAACTGGTCACCCTTTCCACTGGTCTCTTGATGAGAACTGCTGTATGCTCTTCTGATCCCCCTTCCTGAAGCCCACAGTCAATTCCTTGGTCTTACATTGAATGCAAGGTGATGGTTGTAACACCGTTCAGTCAGCCAATCTACCTCACTCCTGTATGTTGCCTCATCACCATCTGATAGTTACTGCATGAAATCAGCAGATTTTGAGCTGTACCTAGCCACTGAGTCAGAGCATAGAGTGGGCTAAGCATGAATCCTTTAGGGGCACTTGTGTTGATTGTCAAAAGAGGAGGGGGTCTGGTTCATTTGCTGAGGATTTCCAAATGCAATTAAGTGTTCTCAAATGATCAGCAAACATTAGTAGCTGAAGATGAGAGATAAATCATTGAAGCAGCTGACGGTGATTGTGCTTGGGACTTTGCCCTGAAGAATTCTTGGAGCTAAAATGGTTAGTGTCCAAAACCACTGTCATCATGTGTTTTAAGGTATGACTGCAATCTTGAGGTAGTTTTCCACTTGATACCCTTTGACTACAATTTTATCGGGGCTCCTTGATCAACACTCTTGTCAAATCTTACTTGGTGAGATTTTCATCTCACATGGTCAATGAGTGGGTCAAGGCTTTGATAAGTTTGGAGTCATAAAACCAAAACTAGATATTTATAAACAGGTTCGTTTGTGTGGATGGCACCTCTATCACTTTGCTGATGATTAAGATTAGTTTGAGCTGGTAATTCGCTAGATTAGATTGCATTGCTTTTTTTATGAACTGGATATACCTGAAAATTTTTTCCTCATTGCCTTGTTGATGCCGGTGTTTTAAGTACTGGAACAAATTGGCAAGATTTTAGTTCTTATTTCACTCTGTTGTTTAATGTGCATGTAATTTAAGGCTGTTTCACCAGATTAGCACCCTTTTTTTCCCCCCAATTATGACTTGTCCCATCGTGGTTTTCTGCACTGTATGAACCAGGCTTACTCAGCTGGTTTATAAGTGATAAAATAAGGGCAATGCTGTGCCATGGGGCTGCAGATTGTGGTCATGTATATTTTTGCTTCTGTTAATGGTTTCCTCGGCCTTATGGATATCCATTTTTGAGCTAAAGGATCTGCCATTGTAGTCTCAAACAGCATAGGTGGTGATAGATGTGCTCCATATCCACAAGGACTACATGCTGATTAATGGCCCTGCAGTTGGATGAGCCTTCTAAACCTGCTAACTGAGGGCAATGCCAAGTATCCATTGCACTGTACTTGCTACCTACTACAAACCTTATCTGGCAGCCATTTCATTTGGGAACTGTTCAGTATTCTCAGTGACGTTGCAAACAACCACTCTTGCTAAAGAATGACACCACAGTACATTCTGTACTCTTTCTCCTTGTACAAGTGGGATAGAATGATCTTTTGGTTTATGATGAGTCATCTGGCACATTATTTGAAAGTTATCTGTGAGGTCAATTCTTTCAAGCAGTTGTATGTGGCTAACTTTTGTAACATCTCTGCTAGCAACACACAAAGTGCAGGAGGAACTCAGTCAGGCAGCATCTATGGAAAAAAGTACAGTCAACATTTCAGGCCAAAACCCTTCAGCAGGACTGCAGGAAAAAAGCCAGTCCTGCCAAAGGGTTTCAGTCCAAAACGTGGACTGTACTTTTTTTTTCCCATAGATGCTGCCTGGCCTGCTGACTTACTCCAGCATTTTGTGGGTGTTGCTCGGATTTCCAGCATCTGCAGATTTTCTCTTGTTTGTAACATCTCTCCTAATTTGGATTCTGTTCCCCACATGCTTGTGAGGAAGACATTCCAAGGTGGAATGAGATGGGAGAGACTTAGTTGTGTTAAATTTGAAGTTTTGACTGGCAAATTGTTTCTCTTTTCATCATCATACCTGTTTGATTCCTCATCTCTCCCTTGATCAATTCTCACTGTTTTTGGCTTAATAAAAGTCATTCCATGTTTGTAAGTGCTTAGGTACAGGGAGTAGTTGTAAATTTGAACACATCTTAATCCAGAGATAAGGATTGGTGCTGAGGAAAACTGAATACTTATTTTTACATTTTTCTGTTTGTTTTATTCCAGTTATTCGATCCTTTGATGTCAATAAGCCTGGATGTGAAGTAGATGATCTGAAGGGTGGTGTAGCTGGTGGCAGCATTCTGAAAGGGGTGCTAAAGGTATAAACTATTTATCAGAAAAAGCATGATGGAGGGGTGGGGAAATGGGCATGGTGCCATAAAATTGATTTTGAAACCTTTGAATAGTCATGTAGTGTTGAGGAATTAAAGCATTTTGTTTCATTGTACTCTAATTATAAAACTTACTGCAATACTGTACAAAATATTTATCTTCTTATAAATATTTTAGTCCCAGCAGTTTTCTGCTGATGGAAGTGGTAGATTCCAATTGCTGCACATGATTCCAAGCTGTTTTGTGGCCTTGAATGAGCTGATCATGGTTTATTTCAGTACACTGGACATTTATGCTAAACGGAGTTAACGCAAATCCCAGTAAAATACAGTACTCAATGTAAGCAACGATATTTTGCTTGATTTTAGTCTAATGATTCAAAGTTCAACGTAAATTTATTATCCAAGTACATGTATGTCACCATATACAACCCTGAGATTCATTTTCTTGTGGGCATTGACAGCTAATACTAAGAAACACAATAGAATCAATTAAAAAATGCACAAAGACAAACAACCAGTATGCAAAATACAACACACACAAAATGCTGGAGGAACTCGGCAGGCCAGGCAGCATCTATGGAAAAGAGTACTGTTGACGTTTCAGGCCAAAACCCCTTGGCAGGACTGGAGAAAAAAAGCTGGGGAGTAGATTTGAAAGGTGAGGGGAGAGGAGAGAGAAACGGCAGGCGATAGGTGAAACTTGGAGGGGGTGGAGTGAAGCAGAGAGCTGGGAAGTTGATTGATGTAAGAGACAGAAGACCATGGAAAAAGGAAGAAAAGGGGGAGAGGAGCACCAGAGGGAGGCGATGGGTGGGCAAGGGGGTAACATGAGAGTGGGACAGGGAGATGGGAAATGAAGGGTGGTGGGGGAGAGGGCATTAATGGAAGTTTGAAAAGATGTTGATGCCATCAGGTTGGAGGCTAAAGTGTTGTTCCTCCAACCTAAGTGTGGCCTTATCTCGACAATGGAGGAGGTCAATGAACATATTGGAATGGGAAGTGGAATTAAAATGGGTGGCCCTTGGGAGATCCTGCTTGTTCTGGCGGACGAACCGTAGGTGCTCAGCGAAATGGACTCCCGGTTGACATCGGGGCTCACCATACAAGAGGCCACACTGGAAGCACCGAATACAGTTTTTGACCCAACAGGTTCTCAGGTGAAATGTCGCCTCACCTGGAAGAAGTGTTTAGGGCCCTGAATGGTAGTGAGGGGTCAGGTGTAGCACTTGTTCCACTTGCAAGGATAAGTGCCAGGAGGGAGATCAGTGGGGAGGGACAAATGGACAAGGGAGTCACGTGGGGAGCGATCCCTGCAGAAAGCAGAAAGTGGGGGACGGGGGAGCAGGAGATGTGTTTGGTGGTGGGATCCAGTTGGAGGTGCCAGAAGTTTCAGGGAGTTATGTGCTGGACGCGGAGGCTGGTGGGTTGGTAGGTGAGGACAAGAGGAACCCTATCCTTGGTAGCGTGGCGGGAGGTCGGGGTAAGAGCAGACGTGTGAAATGGAAGAGATGTGGTTGAGGACAGCATTGATGCTGGAAGAAGGGAAACCCCTTTCTTTGAAAAAGGAGGACATCTCCTTCATTCTAAAATGAAAAGCTACATCCTGAGAGCAGATGCGGCAGAAACAGAAGAATTGAGGGAGGAGGTGGCATTTCCTCCCACCTTTCAAATCTACTACTCAGCTTTTTTTTTCTCCAGTCTTGCCAAAGGGTTTCGGCTCAAAACATCAACTGTACTTTTTTCCATAGCTGCTGCCTGGTCTGCTGAGTTCCTCCAGCATTTTGTGTGTGTTGCTAGGACTTTCCAGCATCTGCAGATTTTCTGTTTGCAAAATACAACTAATTGTGCAAATACAAAAAAGAAAAACAAAATTAAATAATAAATTATTAGCTTGTTCACACAAAAAAATGCTGGACCTTAAAAATGAAATGTCTTGATCTACTTTGATGTACTTTCTGCCAGCTCGGGGTTTGTCCATTTAATGAATTAATGGGTGTGTGAAGGAGTAGAGAAGCTGATCCGTAAACATGTTCCATACTCATACTGGGCTGCCGTATTTAGATGCTTGAACCACTTCACTACCAACAAGAAGGTGTGTAGAATGTCATCAATCACTGCATCAGACGACACATTTGACAACAACAGGTATCTATCTCCTTTGCTTCAGTCCCTTCCCACCTACATCCGCAACACTTCACATGCTCTCAATCTCCTCAACAACTTTAAATTCTCCTGGCCCTGACTGCTTCGTCCAGTCCCTATACACTTCTATTCCCCATCAAGAAGGCCTTAAATCTCTCCACTTCTCTCCCAAGAAAAGAATCACCAGGTCCCCTCCTTTATCTGGCAGATCTGGTCCTCATCCTCAAAAATTCCTTCTTTGGCTCCTTCCACTTTCTCCAGGCTCAAGGGGCACCCATGTCGGCCCCAGCTATGCCTGCCTTTTCATTGGCTGTGTAGAACAGTTCCATGTTCCAGGCCTGACCTGGTAATGCTTCCTAACTCTTCCTTCGCTACATTGACAACTGCATTGGTGCTCCTTCATGTACCTATGCTGAGTTTGTCATTTTCATCAGCTTTGCCTCCAACTTCCACCCTGCCCTTACATTCACTTGTCCATTTCTGACACCTCCATCCTCTTTCTTGATCTCTCTGTCTCCATCTCTGAAGACAAGCTGTCTATTGACATATTTTATAAACCTACCGATTCCCACAGCTATCTTAACAATACTTCTTCCCACCCTTTCTCCTGTAAAAATGCTATTCCCTTTGCTCAGTTCCTTCGTCTCAGCCCCATCTGTTCCCAGGTTGAGGCTTTCTGTTCTGTCATTGTCAGAGGTGACCTCCTCCTTCAAAGAACGGGATTTCCTTTTCTCCACCATTGATGCTGCCCTCACTGCATCTCCTCTATTTCCTAGACATCCATGTTCACCCCGTCTTTCTATCAGCTTAACAAGGATAGAGTTCCTTTTGTCCTTACCAACCACTCCATTAGCCTCCATACAACACATCATTCTCCACAACTTCCACCATCTCCAAAGGGGTCTACCACCAAACATATCTTTAGTTTCCTTCACAGCCCTCCCCACCCTCTCCCCGCTTTCCACTTAGCGCAGGGATCACTCCCTCATGACTCCCTTATCTTTGTGTCCATCCCCACTAATCTCCCTCATGGCCTCAAATAGTCCTTCCAGATGAGGCAGCACTTCACCTTGAATTTGTTTGGTGGGAGGGTCACCTATTATATCTAGTGCTCCGAAAGTAGTCTCCTCTATATTGGTGAGATCCGTTGTAAATTGGGGAACCACTTTGTTGAGCACCTCCGCTTCATCCGCCAAAAGCAAAATTTCCCGGTGGCCAACCATTTTTATTCTTTTTCCCATTTTGACATGTTGGTTCATGGCCTCCTCTTTTGCCACCATTGAGGGTGGAGCAGCAACACCTTATATTCCATCTGAATAGCCTCCCATGAACATCAATTTCTCCTTCTGGTAAAAAAATACCCTCCCCATCCCTCTTCTTTCTCCACTCTGACCTCTTACCCACCCATTACCTTCCCCTGATGCCATTCCTTCTTCCCTTTCTTCCATGGTCCCCTGTCCTCTCCTATTAGATTCCATCCTCTCCAGCCCTTCACCTTTCCCGTCCATATGACTTCACCCATCACCTTCTAGGTATCCTCTTCCCTTTATTCTGGGATCTTCCCCCTTTCTAGTCCTGTAGAAAAATCTCAGCCTGAAACGTCAACTGTTTGTTAATTTCCATACTTTCTGAATTCTTCCAGCATTTTGTGTGTGTCGCGACACATTTGAGAAGCTTATTACTCTCAGTAGCAGAGGTTCCCAACCTGGGGTTCGTGGACCCCTTGGTTAATGGTAGGAGTCCATGGCATTATAAAGAGGGGAGCCCCTGCTCCAGAGAAAGTATCAGCTGCTAGCTGCAAAAAGCATTTCCATCGCTCTCATCATTGAAATATATCAATACAAATCAAGGCACTGTACTTTGTTTTTAGAACTATTTTTTGTGAGCAAGCTAAGCATTTGAATAAAACTAAATAGGAATATATAATAGTCTATGTTGAAATCTTGTATGGTTGACCACTGCAGGGGTCGCCCAACAGCTGCTTGACTTGGAGTGGCAGAGTTCTATTCTGCCAAGTCACTAGAAATCAGATGGCTTCTGTTCAACACTTATGCAATAAAAATGCCTAATCCACAACATAGGTGGACCTATTTTATCAGTTCACTGATGCAATTAGAAATTATATATTTTGGGGTTCAAACCAAAACATGAACAATTCCTCTCTTTTCACAGATGCAGCCTGACCCTCTTGACTTTCTGCAGCAGATTATTTGTTGCTTCAGATTCAAGTGTGCAGTCTCTTGTATCTACAATTGGAAATAGTTTGATATTTATTTGTCCTGTTAGTTGGTGCTGGCTGTACTTAGTAGTCTAGCACTTCCTAGTTGTTAATTATAAGCTTTTGAAATTTACCCACAATGGAATTTCAATGTAAAAATTAAGGTGAGACTCTTAGTACGTAATAGCCAATGTTAGCGTTTCTGAGCCATGTATTGAATATTATACCTGACATCATTGTGCCGTAGCCGTAAGGATGGGCTGGCAGCATTGGTGGTTGAAGAGAGGAGGGAGTCAAAATAGGCAGATTTGTGCTAAACTTCCCAAGATAAGAATTCTATTATAGCTCATATAAATAAAGATATTCCACCAAGAATTTGGTGCCTCTACGGGAGGTGAATAGGTGTGGCAGATAAAATTGTCATAAAATAATCTTGCACAGAAATTTGTGGAAAAATTAGTGTATGATCACTTGTGATTTAAAAAAAAATTATTTGCTTAATAGTGCATGCTTTTATATCTGTAGGTAGGCCAAGAACTTGAAGTTCGACCTGGCATTGTGTCAAAAGACCATGAAGGGAAGCTGATGTGCAAGCCCATCTTTTCCAAGATTGTGTCACTTTTTGCAGAGCACAATGACCTCCAATTTGCAGTTCCTGGTGGCCTTATTGGTAAGAAGATTCCTTTTAAAAGATTTACAATTCTAAGTTTTTGTGATTTTGAAGAACACAAGAGTATCTGTTAGTATGCTGTGTGAATATTATCCACAAGACCTTTTAAGTATAGTGTAGGAAGCATTTCCAGTCAGACCAGCAGCATTGTTGTACTGATTGGTGAACAATATTCCACAGGGAGAAATGTGGATTAATGTTTATTTTATGTACTTGGGGAAAATATTTGCTGTAAATATTTTTCTCATTATCCAAAATTCTATGTTGATTAGTCAGAAGATTATTTTAAAGTTGCATTTTTGTTAAATGACTTATCAAACAGGAGTTCAAATTTCATTATGGTTGAGTTAAAATTCAATTTATATTCACTTTGGACTAAAAATCTAGTTTAATGGTGACTGTGAAATTGCTCAATTAGCATTTTTTTAAATCTGGTTTCCTAATAATCTTCAGGGAAGTCAATCTTGTAAATGTGTCTTTTTGCATAAATGAGACTCCAACACACAGTGATTTTTATCTTTAAATTTAACTCTGAAACTATTAAATTCAGGGATAATCAAAGATGGATAATAAATTCTGAGCATTGCTGATGATGTCTATGTTATTTGAATATAATTAAAAACATCTTAAATTAAGATGTTTTGGTATAACATCAGAATTAGTAGGAGTAAGCTTTATGGCTGTCATTGCTGCACCAGCATTCAACCAGATCATGCTGTTTTTTTAAAAAACTTAAAATACTACTACTCACCATATCTCCCATCTAGTTTGATCTCTATAATATGCAAAAATAAATTGATTTATATTTTGAATATAGGCCATGACTGAGTCTCCACAGTCTCTGTGGAGAGTTTCAAAGAGTCACCCACCCTTTGAGTGAAGAATTTTTTTCCAACCTTAAGCCCAACTGGCCAAACCCTTTTGTTCTAGACTCCTTAACCTGAGGAAACTTCCTCCCTGCCTTACTCTGTTGAACACTCAAAGAATTTTGTACATTTTGAAATATTAGAAAATAAAGAACCTGCTTAATCACTCCACATATTAATTCGACTATCATCCTGGCAAATCTCTGCTATAGTTCTTCTATAAGAATTTTTCTTCCGTGCAAAGTAGTCTAGGAATGATCCTGCTGAGTTCCTATATGGCAGTAAGATAGCTTTTTGCATGGGGATTTGAGTATAAGAGTAAATGTCACTCTATCTTTTGGCTTCCTAATTGCCTGCTATACCTGCATATTATTTTTGTGTGATATATACAAGACCATGTATTTCCCTTAGAACATTAACATTTCCTCTTCTCTAACCATTTCAGTAAAAATGTACTTTTTTTTTAACCCTGTTCACTCATGAATCCTTCTTTCCACTTATATTCCTGTTTTGTTTCATGTCATCAGTAAACTTGGAAGTGTTACATTTGGTCCCCTCAACCAAATGATTGGTAAAAATTGTAGATTGTTGTGGCCCTAAGCACTGATCCTTGCTTGTCACAATTTGCCAGCCTGAGAGGGGTGACTCATTTTTATGTGGCTTTCTATCTTTTGACAGTCTTGTAATTCACACCGATGGTCTATGTGCTCTAATGTTATTAACAACCTGTGGCGGATCTGTCAAAAGCCTGAAAATCCCAAGTAAATCAGGTCCATAAGCCCCCTCTCTTGTATTCTATGAGGTACTTGGTCAAAGAACTCCAGTAGATTGGCCAAATGAGATCTTTCTTATATAATTTCATGTTGACTCTCCTTAATATTAAAATACTTAGAAAATAATTTTTTTATGCACTTTCTACAACACTACAAAAAAAACCTCCAAGAACGAAATAGGAAATTAATACAGTGCAAGATAAACATACAATGGTAATATAATACAGAATATAATAATTGAAAAAGCACCCAAATTGAAGTCGTGTAAAGTTAGTATCCACCCCCACCCCCGCAAGAAAATAAAACTCCAGACCAACCAGAGCAAAATGTAGGAAATATAAATCAGAACATTCAAACCCCCAAAACTGTAAATATAATTAAAAACAGAAGATAATAATGCTTACTACCAAAAAAAAGCTGAAAGCAAGGGACTGAAAAAGAAACTTAGTCAAAAGGAAAGTTATGAAAATACTCAATGAAAGGTCCCCAGACCTTATGAAACTTTATGTCCGAATTAAGAATTGAGTAATGAATTTTTTCAAGATCTAAACAGGACATAATGTCGTTAAGCCATTGAGCGTGCGTGGGTGGGGCAACATCTCTCCATCTGAGAAGAATTAGACGTCTAGCCAGAAGAGAAGCAAAAGATAATATTCGACGTTTAGTCAAACTCAAATGTATATCTGTCTCAGCCAAGAAACCAAAAAGAGCAATTAAAGGGTTAGGTTCTAAGTGGCGATTCAGAATACAGGATAAAGTTAAGAAAACATCCCTCCAAAATTTCTCTAGACTAGGACAGGTCCAGTACATATGAATGAGAGAAGCCTCACCACTTTTGCATTTATCACAAAGAAGACTAATATTAGGATAAAATTGAGATAATTTAGATTTGGACATATGAGCCCGATGAACAGTCTTAAACTGTAAAAGACAGTGGCGAGCACAAGGAGAAGTTGAGTTAACTGTCTTGAGAATCGAGTCCCATACCTCATCAAATAAAGGGATATTTAAGTCATGCTCCCAAGCCATTCTGATTTTATCCAAAGGGGCATAAGGATCCTAATTTATCACGAATAAAAGATATTAAACCTTTACACAATAGATTAATAGAAAGAAACAAGTCCATAGCATTTTTCTCGGGCATCTCAGGGAAGTTGGGTAATAAAGGATTAATGAAGTGTCTAATTTGGAGATATCTAAAGAAATGGGCATTAGGTAGATTAAACTTAGCAGAGAACTGTTGAAAAGATGCGAAGCGATTTATCAATGAAAAGATCTTCAAAATACCTAATGCCCTTTCTATACCAATCATAAAATGTTGAATCATGCATAGAACTTAGAAAAAGATGATTATGTAAAATAGGACTAGAAAGGGAAAAATCATAGAAACCATAAGATTTCCTAAACTGGGCCCATATTCGCAGAGTATGTCTAACAAGAGGATTAACAATTAGTCTAAGCAAACTACTAGGGAATGCAGATCCAAGAAGTGCAGAGATAGATAGATCCTTAGTGGAATTCAGCTCCATTGCTACCCATTTAGGGCGGTCAGACTGGCTATGGAAAGAAGACCAGAAGATAAGACAACGAATGTTAGCTGCCCAGTAGTATAGACGGAAATTAGGTAAGGCCATGCCGCCCTCTTTTTTAGATTTTTGAAAGTAAGTTTTGTTAATTCTGGAATGCTTACCCTTCCACAGATAGGACAAAATGATAGAGTCTAAGGAATCAGAAAAGGTTTTAGAAATAAAAATTGGAATAGATTGAAATAAGTATAAAAATTTAGGGAGAACATGCATTTTAATAACATTAACACGACCTACCAAGGACATAGATAAAGGTGACCATTGTGACAAACACTGTTTTGTAGAGTACAAAAGATTGGCAAAATTTTCACGAAAAAGAACCTTAAAATTCCTTGTAACTGTAATACCAAGATAGGTAAATTGATTATCAACTACTTTAAAGGGGAGGTCACGAAATACTAATACTTGTGCTTCTTTATTAATTGGAAAAAGTTCACTCTTATGTAAATTAAGTTTATAACCAGAGAACTGACTAAATTGATCAAAAAGTAAAAACATTGGAGGTAAGGATGTGGACGGATTTGAAAGAAAAAGTAATAGATTATCAACATAAAGAGAAACTTTATGCTCAACAGCCCCCCCCCCCCCCCCCCAGATCCCCGTCAATTCAGGACAACTTCGAAATGCAATTACCAGAGGCTGTACAGCCAAATCAGAAAGAAAGGGACTTAAGGAGCATCCTTGACAGGTGCCACGTTTAAGGTTAAACAACTGGGATTGCTGAGAATTAGTCAAAACAGAGGCGGTAGGACATAGATACAGTAATTTGATCCAAGAGATAAAACTTTGACTGAGATCAAATTTTTCTAAAACCGCAAAGAGGTAGTTCCACTCTATACGATCAAACGCTTTCTCCGGATTGAGAGAGATAACGCATTCAGGAGTCCCAGTTGAAGGTGAGTATAAAATATTAAATAAACGCCGTATATTTAAAAAGGGAAGACGATTTTTAATAAAACCAGTTTGATCATCAGAAATAATAGAGGGTATAACAGTTCCTAATCTATGAGCCAAAACTTTGGCCAAAATTTTAACATCAACATTAAGCAAAGAAATCAGCCTGTAAGAGGAGCACTCTGTTCGATCTTTGCCCTTTTTAAATAAAAGAATAATACATGCCTCATTAAATGAGGGTGGCAATTTACCATAATTAAACGAATCAGATAGTACTGAGAGTAACTGAGGTGAAAGAAGTGAAGAGAATGATTTATAAAATTCTATGGGGAACCCATCAGGACCAGGAGATTTGCCTGACGACAGTACAGAGATTGCAAAAGATACTTCTTCTAATGATATAGGCTCATTAAGTTTTGCTTTAGAATCAGATGAAATCGAAGGGATATTCAAGCTATTTAAAAAAAGATCAACAGAAATGTTCTCATTCAGGGATTCAGAGGAATAAAGCCGAGAATAAAAATTCTTAAGTAAGTCATTAATTTCTGAGTGATTTGATGTAATATCCCCATTCTCCTTCCGGATCTTTGTAATATGTTGTTTAGCTTTAGAACGTCTCAACTGATTAACTAGAAACTTGCCAGATTTATCACCATGAATATAAAAGCGACTCTTACTTTCAAGAAGTTGACATTCAACTGGTTGAGTAGAGAGAAGGTCAAATTTAGTTTGGAGTTCTACACGCTTCTTATATAATTCGGGGTTTTTAGTCTGAGCATATAATTGATTTAATTCTTTAATCTGATTAATCAGGTCTAATCGCTCCGAACGGGACTTTCTATTAAGATTCGCTGTATATGAAATTATTTGACCCCTAAAATATGCTTTTGTAGCATCCCAGACAATCTGGGATGAAATTTCAGATGACGTATTAGTGTTTAGGAAAAAAGTTATCTGGTCCTTAATAAATTTTACAAAACCATCATCTGATAATAAAGTCGGGTTAAAGTGCCAATGTTTATTCCTTTGAGGGAGACCAGGAAAATTTAGAGACAACATGACTGGGGCATGATCAGAGATCAGTATACTCTGATAGTCACAAGAATGAACAAATGAAGTAAGTTGATTATCAATTAAGAAATAGTCAATTCTAGTAAAGGTATGATGAACGTGAAAAAAAGGAATAATCTCTCTCAGTAGGATGAAGGAAACGCCATATATCAGAGATACCATAGTTAGAAAGAAAAGAGAGAATAGCTAAAGCAGATTTAGTAGGTAATCTAGTAACGGGACGATCGATCCAAAGTTGGGTCTAACCAGCAGTTAAAGTTGCCACCCAATATAAGAGAATATAGGTTTAGATCTGGTAATGAGGAAAAAAGCGTTCAAAAAAATTAACATCATCAGAATTGGGAGCATACAGGTTAGCTGGTACAACCTTAGTATTATATAACTTGCCAGAAACAATAATAGAATGGCCATTTGTGTCAGATATCTTACTATGAAGTTCAAAAGGAACATTTGAGTTGATAAGAATGGAAACCCCCCCCCCAGCTTTGGCTGGGAAGGATGAATGAAAATGTTGACCCACCCACTTTGACATAAGCCGAGAATTATTGAAACTATGAATATGAGTTTCTTGGAGGAAAGCAATGTCAGCTTTAAGTTGCTTAATATGGGAGAAGACCTTTCTTCTTTTAACAGGATGATTCAATCCCTTTACATTCCAGTTCACAAATTTAAATGGACTAACCATTATCAATTGTTAAGACGTAAAAGGCAGTAGGCATATATAAGATCAAACATTGCAATAACAGTTTGGAAGCAAAAATATAAACATAAATCAATAAAATCAAGACATAGACATGTCCTGGATAACAAGGAAAAACAAAAAAAAACAATAGATAATGTTGGTACTGGAGAATCCATCCCACCCTCACAACCCAAAACTAGATGGCTACTCAAAAAAGCAGCGAGCTCTACAGAAAATAGGACACCCCAAAAAACCAACTTCCAGTTCCATAACATTAACATAAGCTCCATGTAAATAATATAGCAGATACTAACTAATTTATGCACTACAAATCAAAATTACAAATAGGAACATCTTCGTCAGAAAGAATATAAAACTTAACACAAAATAGTAATCAAGAACTAATCTACCCACGAGAAACTGAAAAATTGAAAAAAAAGGGTAAAAGGGGGAATTCTATATTTAAAGAGAGTACATATCAGCCGTTTTAAAAAAAGGCAGGTCTTATACAGTAAATTGGCAGGGAGACCTTCAATAAAAAACTATAAGCCTCCCAAATAAACTAAGACCAGTTGTAGTTCTCTATAGTTAAAGTTATTCAAAAGTAAACTAAATTACTCAAATGAAATCTAAGTCCACAGGAAAACAAATTTAAATCATCTATTTAAGAAAATCACACCAAGTCCAAGGAGAGACCAACTAAAACCCTTAGGTTCTCAGTAGTTAAGGACTAAATTATTCAAATAGAGTCTGAGTTCGCAAAAAAGACTTTAATTCAAGAAATACTCATCAGCCATTTTAGAAAGTCAAACCGGGTCCAAAGAAATCAAGATGGCTGGGAGATTTCCAACAAACATCTCAGCCTCTCTAACTGACTTAAACCACTTATATTCTCCAGTAGTGAGCGTAATTCGAAGATCGGCAGGATTACGAAGGGGAAGTTTGAATCCATGATTAAAGAGCTCTTTCATAACGCCTTTGAACTCGGCACGCATCTTCAGAACCTGGGGAGCATAGTCTTCCACGATACAGATGGTATTATTTCGGAAAGTCAGTGTGCCTCCATAATCAAGCGATTTTTCACCTGATAATGATGGAAACACAGGATAACTGGTCGTGCTCTAGAACCCAAAACAGCTCGAGGGACATAAATTCTGTGAGCTGTTTCTAGCTCAGGTGGAGTCGGGAGAAATTCTTTCCCGAAAATCTCACAGAGAAAAGAGAAAAATTCAATGGGGGAACCAGTTTCAGTGGCCTCTGGCAAACCGAGAATTTACAGATTGCAGCGCCTGCTCCGATTTTAGAGATCCGCCATTTTGGAAATAAGTTTGCTGTTTTGCTCCATTAAGTTGGAACAGAGAGTTTCCAAATGCTGAACGCGGTGTTTTAAATCTTCAGAGGTTAGGTCGATGCGAGATAAATGTTTGGCTTGATCATCCACTCTGGCGTTAATCTGATCCAATTTTGACTCCAGCTGACTGATAGAGGCTCTAAATTCAGTCTTGATATCAGTTAAAATGTCTTGTCAATTCTGTTCTAGGATAGAGAGAATCTTGGCAGACGTGGGAGTTTCTTCTTTCCAGGATTTAGAATTTTTTGTAGCCATTGTAAGATAGACGTATTCGCAGGCAGATAGAAAAAACAGATAGAATAACGAACTAAGGTTTAAAAAGGTGTGAAGGTAAGAAATGTAATGGAGCAAAAGTTTGAAGCGACTAAACAATCGCCATCTTACCGGAAGTCCAATAATTTCTAAGAAAAATATTGGTAGTTTAATTACATCAGAACCAGACTTTATCAATTTCTGTAACAGATGCAAAGTACAATGTTAGATATTGATCAGCAAATTATCTGCTGGTTCTAATATCCTCAAGTATATAAACTTAAAGCTTTGAGTATTCCTGTTCTTCAGTTACTGAAAGGGACTCAAATAAAATTTCAGTATCTTTCACTTATCTTATTTCTCCAATCTCTAATTAACAAGCTAGTTATTTTTAAAGTGCAATATGAATTCATAGAACTTGGTCTGTGACTCACTTCATTAGACCATTAGGTAACTGTAGATAATCAGTAATAATTAGCTTGCATGCTCTTAAATCGTTTTATTTGTTTGGAAACCTCAGAAGAGTTCATAATTACTGGTAATTGGATAGAGGGGAAATGGTTCCTGTGCTATTTTTTTCAATACTGGAATTTTTGTTTTAGGTGTTGGAACAAAAATAGACCCAACCCTTTGCCGTGCTGATCGTATGGTAGGACAAGTTCTTGGTGCTGTTGGAGCTCTCCCAGAAATCTTCACAGAATTGGAAATTTCTTACTTTCTTCTCAGGCGATTATTGGGTGTGCGTACAGAAGGTGATAAAAAAGCTGCAAAAGTGAGTTGAGTACCAAGTCCATTTGAAGTAAATGTGTTTTGAAGAATATAATTTGCTACATTGATCTGTTGAAGCCCTTTATTTTGCAAGTAATGGCAGAAAATTCAGGCAGTTCCTACTCGGTTGTGTATATTTTAAAGAAATATCTTCAAAATGCAAATACTTTTTGACCATATTATATGTTTTGTATATAATTAGCCAATAGAATTTCACTTGGTTAACCTTAGCAAAATATGAGAGTACTTTAGTAAGTGTGTGTGTGTGTAACAGCACATCCCGATCGTTTTGGGGGATTTTAACCAGGCCAACTTGAAAAGGTCTCTATTATTACCAACAAATCACTTGTAGTACTAGAGGAGCCAACACACTGGGCCACTGTTACAGTACCATTATGAGCACTTACCATGCTATCCCATGCCCACACTTTGGAAAGTCTGATCACCTGGCTGTAGTTCTAGGAGTCTGAAGATCCTCTGGAGTATGTGCTACAAGAGCACAGTCATCTGCAAACTGCAGCTCCAGGACCCATTCTCTACAGAGTTTGGTGGTTGCATGGAGCCTCCTGATGTTAAAGAGGTTGCCATCTAATCTGACGTCCACTGCCACGCCACTGCTATCCTCAGTCTCATTGTGGAGAAGCTTGGTAACACACAGGAGGAAGATGTTACAGAGCACTGATGGTAGCACACACCCCTGCCTCACCCTTGTGCATACAAGGAAGGGCTCAGACTTCTCCTATGGTCACCCGAGCAGTCATCCCATCATGGAACTGGCGGAGGATGTTAACAAATTTATTGGGACAGCCAAACCTGAGGAGGACATCCCATAAGAGCTCTCTTTGCACAGTGTTGAATGCTTTGGAGAGGTCGACAAAGGCCATAAACAGGTCTCGATGTTGCTGATGAGCCACTGAAGCATCACCTTAGCCAGGACCTTTCCAGCAACAGAAAGGAGTGATATGCCCTTACTATTGCCGCAGATGGCCTTGTCACCCTTGTTCTTATAAATTACAAAGATGTTTTCATTTCTCCATTGCTGTGGGATGTTCTCGTCAGTCCAGGCCTTGGTGATATAGGTAGAGGGTACACATACATATGTACCCTCCGTTCAGTAACTCGGCAGGGCATGGGACTTATTGTTCTTAAGGGAATGGACAGCTGATAGAACCTCCTGGAAGGTTGGTGATAGACTGGGGTTGTGGATCTTCAGACCGTCCTTGCTGTGGCAGTGAGAGCATACAGCAGGGTGGGGCTGACCGTCAATACTACCAAGACAAAAATGGTTGGCCAATGGAGTGCTAGTGTCCCACCCACCCTACCTGCCTTCACTGTTGGTGATGAAAAGCTGTCAGTAGTGCCATCTTTCAAATATCTGGAGAGCATTCTCTCTGAGGATAGTGGCATTGACAACGACATCCAGAGCCACATTAAACAGACATCAGCTGCCTTTGGGAGACTTCGGCGTAGAGTCTTTCAGAACAGGAGCCTTCGTCCCTCCACAAAGGTCGCCGTATACCAAGAGGTCTGTGCACCACCCTCCTTTATGGCTGTGAAGCTTGGGTAACCTACAGCCGTCACATCAAGTCCTTGGAGCGCTTCCACATAAGCTGCCTTCAGCGCATCCTGGGAATTACTTGGCGTGAGCGGGTGCCTCACACTGAAATACTTGTGAAGACCAACTGCAGAAGTATTGAGGCCATGATCACCCAGCGTCAGTTGCAGTGACTGGGGCACGTGATAAGGATGCCCCATGTGGGCTACCCCGCAGAGTGTTAAACGGCCAGCTACTTCACGGTTGACGCTGAGCTGGAGGGCTGATTGGAAAGCTCCAAAACCTGGGCCTCTGTATCTCCCTTTGCAACTGGGTCCTCTACTTCCTAACTGGAAGATCACAATCTGCATATAGATATGTCAGCTGGATGAGTGGTGTCATAGCAACAAACTTGCACTTGACGTTAGTAAGACCAGAGAACTGATTGGGGGTTTCAGAGAGGATAAGATAAGGGAGCACACACCAGTCATAAAGGGATCAGAAGTGGAAAGAGTGAGTAATTTCAATTTTGTGGGTGTCAAGGTCTCTGCGGATCTATACTGGGCCCAACATAGTTGATGCAACTGCAAGGAAGGCACGACAGCAGTTATATTTCATTAGAACTTTGAGGAGGTTTGGTATGTCACCAAGCACACTCGCAAATTTCTACAGATGTATCGTGGAGAGCATTCTAACTGGCTGCATTTCTATCTGGTGTGGGTGGAGAGGGGGTGGGAGGGAGCATCAAAATAAGCTGCAGAGAGTTGTAAACTCCATCATGGGCACTAGCTTCCACAGTATACAGGACATTTTCCAAGGAGGGATACCTCAAAATGTAACATCCATCATTGACCCCTATCACTCAGGACTCAGGATATGCCCTGTTCTCATTACTACCGTCAGGAATGAGGTACAGGAGCTTGAAGGCATGCACTCAATGATTCAGGAACAGCTTCTTCCCCTCTGCCATCTGATTTCTGAATGGACATTGAAATTATGAATACTACCTCACTATGTTTCATTGGTTTATTTTTGCACTATTTAATATGTACATATACTTATTGTAATCTGGGTCTTTTTTTTCCTTTTATTATGTATTGCATTGAGCTGCTGCTGCAAAGAAAACAAAAGATGTGCCAGTGATATTAAAGCTGATTCTGATTTTTTTAAGGTTCAAAAGCTATCCAAAAATGAGGTGTTGATGGTAAACATAGGATCCCTTTCTACTGGAGGAAGAGTCAGTGCAGTGAAGGCCGACTTGGGAAAGATAGTCCTCACAAATCCAGTATGTACAGAAGTTGGTGAAAAGATTGCTCTCAGCCGAAGAGTAGAGAAGCATTGGCGGTGAGTGAAGAAAGTGTATTTTAAAAATAGGAATCTGTGAGATTTGGAAATCTATATTGAACATCTCAATTTTCTTCGTAAGGAAAGATGTGATGAGTTTTATAGGCGAACAAATGCTGTTACAGATTTCAGTGTAACAGTATTTGATGCCCAGAAAAACAAACTCAAGATTTAACTGACTGTAAGAGTTTATTGAGCAGATTCTTGATGCATTGATATCATTCGAGTAGGTATGTATTTCTTGTAAAAACTAATCAACTGTTTCTTTTACAGATTAATTGGTTGGGGTCAGATAAGAAGAGGTGTAACGATAAAGCCAACAGTTGATGATGATTAAAGCTGGAGTGCATATTATCATTGAAGAGGACTAGTTGACTACCTGCAGCAGTGCACACCATTTCCGTATTCTCTTGAATGCTACTTAAACTTTGTTTAGAAGAACTTCTGGTATCATGCCAGTAAATTTGAAAAACAGTGATTTGTTTTTACTATTCCGATATCTCCCGGTGATGAAAATTGTCTAATTTATATTTGAGTGCAAGTTGTCTTCAGAGAGAATGAAGTTCCATTCAGTCAGATCTGTGACCACTGACAAACATTAAAAATGTGTTTTGACATTTAAATTTGTGTTTGTTTTCATCCTCTTTAGTGCATACTCTTTCCTTTCCCCATCTTGATTATTTCCTTTTCTTTTTGTTTGCATTGCCTGGGATCCTATATTAAACAAAGTAAATTCCTGTGGTGCATTTTTAAATTATGATGCAAAAAGAGTGGAAAATATATAATGATGGATTCAGGTTCAGAAAGCTGTTCGATCTGTTTGAGAATGAGGTGGGGTAAAAGAGTTGGAGAGGTTGCACTGTTGATAAGGGAGAAAGTGAGAAGTACTCAGAGAACACATTAGAGGGCTCATTCATAGAGGTAATTTAGGTTGAGCATAGAAATAAGAAAGGTGCAATTGTGCTGATAAGATTAAACTACTGATTCCCCAATAGCCAATGAGAGATGGAGAAATAGGTATCAGTCAAATTATGAAAAGGTACAGAATCAACAGGGTCATCACATTGGGGGAATTTATCTTTCCCAGCATTGAAGGAAATTTCCTTAATACAAGAAGCTTAAATGGGTGGAATTTCTTAAAGGCATCCAAGAGGGGTTTTTGAAACATTCTGTTGAGAGTCCAACGGGGATAAAACATACTGTCTTAGTTTTTGAAAATGGGCCAAGCTAGATTACGGACCTGATAGTGGGTGAGTATTTTGGGAATAGTGACAAGAATTCATGTTCTAAGAGAGTTATGAATAAAGACAAAATTGGATCTTGCAGGAAGGTACTAAATTGGGGGAGGGTAAATTACAATGGGAAAGGACAGGAGCTAAGGGGTTTTGATTGGGATCAGTTGCTGTCAGATAGTCCACGTCAAAAGTGGGAATAGTTTAAACACAAACTAAGAAGTTTAGAG
Organism: Hemitrygon akajei; assembly: GCF_048418815.1. NCBI lineage: Eukaryota > Metazoa > Chordata > Chondrichthyes > Myliobatiformes > Dasyatidae > Hemitrygon > Hemitrygon akajei. Next base: position 61,564,622 of record NC_133128.1, read on the forward strand.
GACCTGAGAGGTCATAAATACAGTCTGGAAGGAAAAGGAACTTTAAAATCAGATGGGACTTTGAGCACTTTCCCGTTAACTTTATATTCCACAAAGTAGGTGATTAGGAAGGCCAAAAGGAGTCACAATATCCTTGGTACACAAATTCAAGGAAAGTCTGAAGGGATTTTAGGCTTGTGTTAACAAAAAGAGGTTAGCTAAGGAGAAGGTATGTCCACCCAACAATAAAGGAGGTCATTGTGCTTAGGGTCAGAACAAGTGGTTGGGTACTTTGTCAGTATTTACTGAGAAGGATTTGGAGGATAGTGAAAACTGAGTGTGCATCCTAATGTGCTGGGATATCTTGACATTGAGGAGGTAGTGCTGGATCTTCTGAAAACATTAAGGTGAATAGGTTCCTAGGGTTTGATGGCATATCTCCCAGAATCAAGAAAGAAGATTGCTAGGCCTTTGACAAGAATCTTTGGTGTCCCTATAGTTACAAATGAGGTCTTAGGGGACTGGAGAGTAGCAAATAATGTACCTTTGATCAAATAGAGAATAGGGATAATCTGAGAAATTATAGGCCAGTAAGCCTCATGTCAGTGATAGGGGAGTTATTGGAGAGGGTAGTGAGGAATAGGATTTATACACATTTGGAAAGACTTGTCTGTTTAGGGACAGGTAGTATGATTTTGTGTGGAACAGGCCACGTGCCCTACTAATGATTGAATTTTCCGAGGAGGTGACAAAGGTGCTTGATAGGGTAAGGCAGTGCCCTCAGCAAACTACCAAGAATTACCTTTGAATGCTTCATTTGAAGGAGGAGAGATGAAAACTATCACAGGTATACAACGGGAGGGAGAACTCTTCAACAACTGGGCTAAAATGAAAAGTAGCAACAAATGAGATCATACTTTGGCTGCTGAGAATGGAAATCTTTTTTTTATTTTGTGATCTTTATGTAGCTGATAAGTGCATTATTTAATTTGAAATATTCAAGAGCTTTGTCTGGCCAGCTCAATCTTGTGTTAATGCTTGGAAGTCTCAAGACATTGAGATTAAAATAAACTAATAAAAATTATATGATAACAGGAAACCTTAATTAGCCAGAGAAAACATTTTGACAACAATTGGTTATAGTTGTCTGTGTTTGAACGCAAGAACAAAGGTTGATTTGAAGAGTCTTCCTCACATTCAAGTGAGTGTTCTGTGTACAGATCCTTGGTTATTTAGAGTGATCTACTTGGTTACTCTTTTTAAAATAGACGAACCAGATAAATAATCTAATCGGAATTCCAAGCAGCCGTTGAGTGGTGCATTTGGCATCTGTAACTTTACAATAAAGATGGGAAAACTACCTGAATTCTTGCTTTGGTAGAGCAAAGTGATCGAGCCAATGACATTAACTTGTGCTTCTACTGTCAGTATTCAATGTCCAAGCTTGGTCATCAAAGGCATCCAGTGGATGAAGTACCAATGATATGGCATTATAGATACTTGCATCAGCAAGCAACAAGAGAGAAAAAAAATTGATAAAGGGAGAAAACCAAAGCCATGATTCAGAATAATGGGTAAATTCTGAGACTGCATTAAACATGCAGTGATTTTGTAATTATTTGTTGGTAGCAACAACAAAAATATAATCAAATAAAGTCTGGAAAGTAAAATATTGTAATCATGAAGCATGAAATTAAAATATTGCTGGAAATGCAGAGAGGTGTGTTCATCAGAACTTGTTACGAGCCTTAAGTTATAAAAGGTCATTTTATCCTAAACGATTGCCAATGCTTCCTGAAGTGCCAATTTTTTTCACATTGACAATGCATCTCTAAGTACATATTTGTATACTAAATCTATATCCTGCAACAATCTACAAACAAAAGTTCTGAATTAAAATATCTTCATATTTTATCTTTACACAATTTGTCTTTGTGAATTAAGATGAGTAATATGTACCTTAATGAAAATTTCAGATTTTATATTTGTATATTAGCTGGCTTTGACATTCAATTATCATAACTACAGTTGTAAATATTCCAATCTACTGCATAAATTAAGGATAAAATGTTAGTATGAAAATTAGTATGAATTTTCTGTTTACTGATAAATAAAATGCAGTGAAAGCTACGTGGACATGACACCTGGAAAACTTGGATGGTATTTGGCCTCAGTCTTTATTTTTAAACCTCAATCTTGTAAGCTACTGGTTATTATCAATAATCAATGGGCTACTGTTTTAGGTTAAAATAGTTAACCTATAGTGTGAAGCTAAACAGTCAATGTCTCTTAGGGTTGATCTGTTTAAATGAATATTACAGAAAGAAATTGTTACCTTAAGTATTCCTACCTGCCAAAATTACTTGTAATCTGTTCATAAAAGTATTATGTAACTATAAACAACAAGCAATACATACAAAATGCTGGAGGAACTCAACAGGTCAGGCAGCATCTATGTAAATGCATAAACAGTTGACATTTCGGGCTGAGACCCTTCTTCAGGACTGAAACAGAACAGTTATGATGCAGGGTCCCGAACCGAAATACGGACTATCCCTTTGCATGCATAGATGCTACTTGACCTGATGAGTTCCTCCAGCAGTTTTTTTCCCCTCACTCTACAGCATCTGCTGCCTTTTGTGTCTCCATATTACAGTGGAAATCTTCTTTCACGATAAACTTCCAAATGGACAATGATGCACCATCAATAACTCTTGGAGACGTGAGGCGAGATATAGGCATTTATTGGCTGGAAGAAAGATCAAGCAGCAATTGACCACCACACTGCATCCTGGAGACTGAGGCCGGGGCGGAGTCCCCAATCACCTTTATACCGGGGTCCGTGGGAGGAGCCACAGGAGCAGTCAGTGGAGGGTGGGGGGGGGTGTGTCCAGACAGGTCTATGTAGTTCACCACAGACAATAAGGAGCTTTGCAATAGGTCCATTGTAACACTTCTAACCATTACTTTTGTTTGAAATGTTTCTACAAGAATAGCCCCGTGGCGTTGAATCATGGTTAAAGTAATGAATGCTATTTAGCTTTTCCCCAGATATTAAGGTATCAATCTAAAGATGGTGTACAGATATTTTGTTTTAAATAATTCCAGATTGTTCTTTTCTTAAACCATGTGTGGGTATACTTAAGGCTTTTTAGTTCTTTTGCTTTGGGGGGTCTCAGTGGATTGTTGTGAACTCTTAACATCGCAGGCTTCCCTTGTTTCTGCTTACAGATGAGAAAAAAATCTGCAGATGCTGAAAATCGAAGCAATACACACACACACAATGCCGGAGAAACTCAGCAGGCCAGGCAGAGACCTGCTGAGGGGTCTCGGCCTGAAACATCGACTGTACTTTTTTCCATAGATGCTGCATAGCCTGCTGAGTTCCTCCAGCATTTTGTGTGTTGCTTGTTTCTGCTTAGCTCATTTACCGAACACGGATTTGCAGTAATTTTCCTCCCAACCTGTAATACATATTTATGTTTAAGATGCCAAGGGAATTGGAGAAATCATCAAGGACTTACAGTTTGGGATATAATTTTTGAAAAAATACGTCATGTAGGATTATAGAACAAAAGCTCAGGTCAGTTGGCTCAGCATATCTGACCTGACTCTGACAGATATCAACCAAACTCCCAAATTGTTTGCATAGCACAGCAGATATTTTCAAGTACTTATCTAATTCCTCTTACTAAGGCAGTGAATTCCTTACTCAGGACTCATTCTGCATAGCTTTTGGTTGTCTTTCAAGACTGCTCCTGTTCTTTAAAATCTGTATATGCTCCCTCAGCCTTTAACATTCTCAAAGTGTATGTATATTTCTTCATAAATGCTATTTTTCTTTATTTTCTTGACAATGCCTGCAAGAAAATGAATCTCAAAATAGTATACTTATATATACTTAGATAATAAATTCACTTAGATTTGAAGTGTGGTGTCCAAGAAGGCCACAATACATGAACTGGTACCTAACAAAATGTATGGTCATATCTTGTGTATTTCTGGGACAAAAATCAATGGATTCTGGATAGGGGATTAGGAATATGGTAATCTGGTAGGAAAGTGGATTGACTGTGATATTAGGAAGGGTTGGAGGGCTTTCTACTTTTATTATGTAACTAAAATCAATGCTTTAGTGCTCTATACTTCCAAGGATTATTTTTAACAGGACTAGGATAAGTTCTAGCCAAAGTCGGGCTTCTGGGAGAATCATACCTATGCCCCACAAGCCTCACTCAAATGATTAAAAAAGTACTTTTACTCAAAACCATTTAATTAGAACCTGATTTTTATTTATTTATTTATATATACATATACACACACGCTCAATATATATACAACCATTTATATTTTCAATTTGGAATTGTTCATTGATTTTGAAAATGTATATTTGTAGAGAGGAGAATTCTTAAAGGTCTGCTGGTGTTTCAATAAGCTTGAACAATATATCATGAAAGAGAATTCACTGAATGAATGAAGAAATTAACTATAGACTGCAGAAAGGAGGAGAACCAGGTTAGACATGTAGAGCCATATGAAAGATGGTGGAAAGCTGAGAAATGTAGTTGAAACTTGGACCACATCACAACAGATCCCTGAAGACACAATGGTGGATAAAAATGCATGTAAAATATTCCCCTCACTGGCCAGAAATAAGACATCAAAGCAGGAAAACTGTACCCAGAGTGTAATAAACTTAATATCACCAGAGTTTAGGAAAAACGTGATGCCAATCAGGAGGGAATACTAATTTGTTTTAATGGTTCTGCTGCTGGTCAGGCAAGAGAAAGGTTTTTTTTAATAAAGAAGTGAATCTATAGGGACATTTAATATATTTTCAGCTCAGGTGAACTGCCCCAGTAAAAAGTCCAGTAGCATTACAAGTGCACAGATATTCAAATATTAGAAGAGAAGTAAAGAATAAAAAATAAGTTACCTCAAACAGTCTAACAGGAGGGGTCATCACTTCCCCAACTTCTGGTTGATTTATAGAGTCTAATGACCGAGGGTAAGAACGACCTCATATAGTGCTCTTTGGAGCAGCACAGTTGTCTTAGTCTATTACTAAAAGTGTGTGGTGAACTACATATACCTGTCTGGACACGCCCCCCCCCCCCCCCCCCACTGACTGCTCCTGTGGCTCCTCCCACAGACCCCTGTATAAAGGCGATTGGAGGCACTGCTCCTCCCTCAGTCTCCAGGATGTTGTGTGATGGTCTCTTGCTGCTGACAGTGCTTTCTTCCAGCTAATAAAAGCCCATCTCTCGCCTCACGTCTCCAAGAGTTATTGATGGTGCATCAAAGTGCTCCTCTGTTCAGCCAAGGTAGCATGCAGAGGGTGAGAAACATTGTCCAGAATTGCCAGGATTTTCCATAGGGTCCTTTGTTCTATAAAAGCCTCCAGTGTGTCCAGTTAGATTTATATAACAGAGCCAATCTTTCTAATCAGTTTATTGAACCTGTTGCCATCACCTATGTTGATGCCATTGCCCCAGCTCACCATCTAGAAGATTGCACTGGTGACAACAGACTGGTAGATCATGAGAAAGAGAGGCCTGCGTATTCCAGAGGACCTCAGTCTCCTCAAGAATTAGAGGTGACTCTGGCCTTTCTTGTACACAGCCTCTGTGTTGGTGCTCCACTCAAGTCTGTCATCCAGGTGCACCTCCAGGTACCTGTAGGTCCTCACCACATCCACATCCCTCACCATCAATAGTTACAGGGAGCAGGGCTTAGTCTTCCTAAAGTCCATCACCATCTCCTTTGTCTTACTAATGTTGAGCTGCAGATGATTCAGCTTGCACCATTTGACAAAGTCGTTCACCATGGCCCTATATTCATCCTCCCATCCTCCCTTTATACATTCAACTATGGTTGAGTCATCAAGAGAATTTCTGCAGAGGACATGACTCAGTGTTGTATCTGAAGTCTGATGTTATCAGGGTAAACAGGAGGGAGCCAATACAGTCCCCAGTGCTGCTTATAGCCATGTCTGACACACAGCTCTGAACAACACAAACTGGTCTGCCAATCAGGTAGTCCATTATTCAGGATACAATGGAAGTGTCAAACTGCACTGAATGGAGCTTTTCCCCTAGCAACAAGGGCTGTATGGTATTGAAGGCAGTTGAGAAATCAAAAACAAATGGGATAGGCTCTGTTCAGCAGGTAGATGACACATCGCCGACTCCAATGTGGGCAAACTGCAGGGGATTGATGGCTGATCTGATCAGGGCTCGGAGGTGAGCCAGGACCAGCCTCTCTCGGGTCTTCATGATGTGTGAGGTCAAGGCCACTGGATGGTAGTCATTCAAGACTTTCGGTTGACCCTTCTTGAGTACTGGAACCATACATGATGCCCTCCACACAGTCGGGACCCATCCTGGGCTGAGGCTCAGATTGAAAATCCTCTGGAGAACTCCACGCAGCTGCTCAGCACACTCCTTCAGGAACTTGGGGTTCACACCATCCGGTCCCAATTCTTTGCTGTGTCTGAGGATCTCCAGAGTCTTCTTCACCTGCTCAGTAGTGAAGGTGAGTCCATGATGACTGGAGAGTTAGTGGAAGGTGGGGGCTGAGGAGGTGAAGATCAGGACGATAGCAATTGGTATGAGGAGGTGTGGATGGTAGGTGCAGGGCAGTGAGGGAATGTGGACGTAGTAGCCAGTGTCGTTCATCCATGTGTTAAACTGGAGGGGGGAGGAGGGGAGATGTTGGTGCTGGAGCATTGGGTGCCTCAACACCTGGACTGGTGTGCTGAGAGGGGTGTGAACAGGAGGCAATTGTCAAATCTATAGAATTGATTTAACACATTAGCCCATCCATTTCAAGGTTCTACATCTAGGTTGATTGAAGCCAGCGATGTTCTTCATCCCTTTCCACACCTCCTGTGTGCTACTCTGCCTAAGCTTGTTCTCCAGCTCTCTCCTGTATTCCTCTTTAGCCACCTTGATCTTCTCCTTTAGCTCCCTCTGCACGTTTCAATTCTTCCCCGTCTCCTGATCTAAAGGCTCCCTTTTTGTGGTTGAGAGGAGTCTTTAGATCACTGGTGATCCATGGTTTGTTGTTAGGAAAGCAGTAAATAATCCTTGATGCTATTACAGTGTCCACACAGAAGGTGATGTAGCCAGTAATGCAATCACTAAGTCCATTAATGTCCCCCCCCATATGGTTCACGATGTACTTTCCAATTAACAACCTCAAAGCAGCCCTTCAAGGCCTCAATGGACTCTAGAGACTATTTCTTTACTATCTTGGCGGTAGCTAGCTGTTGCTGTACGTACTTTGGGTTTATACAAGGACATGACGTGAACCAGGTTTTGATATGATATTCCAAGTGGGCGGGGGGGGGGGGGGGAGAGCTGTGGAGCTGTATGCGTCTTTAACATTTTACATGCAAGAGATTCAATAGAGAGTGGAGGTGAAATGTTTAAGATAATAGAGGGAATGTGAAGAATTTCTTTTTCTCTAATAATTTTGGTTTGATGCTACCAGCCTGAAGAAACTGAGCCGGAAACATTAGTCACGTTTAGAAATGTAATTAAATGGATAAAGATTTGAAGATCTGTAAACTGTGGACACAGGTCGTGAATGGACGTAGCTGGATAGTTCTTTTTGTCTGACAGAAAGTAGACCAAATGTCTTAAGCTTATGATTTTATACTGCATTTGTATATTTTGATAGTATGTGATGTTTGTCTGTAGAAGATATTACCCAAGCGATTCTAATTTACACAAATCTCTCAGCAGAGGCACAGGGGTCACTGCTTAGCAATTAGGTGTGATGGAAAACTTGAGAAAACCCTTAGCTGACATCAACTAATTCATCACAGACAACAGCAACAATCTCACTGGTCTGGAATACTCAAGAGACATTAACCCTTTTTTTTGTTTGACTTGCAATTCTATAGAATGCAATCATATCTACGGTTGAATTTCTATAATATTTAAACCCGTAATTTCATTTTTTCAATCTGAGTAGACTTGCGATACAAATGTCTGTGGCTATGATGTGATTCTGGTCGCAAATACTGATTAGTTTGCCAGTAGCACAAGCATTAATCTGCTTCTGAACATAGCAACTTTAGCCCTACCACTAGAAACTTCAGGATAAGCACAATAGTGATACGTTACTTCACCGCAAAATCACATCGTCAGAAATTGACATCGTTATTAAAATATTAAACAGTAAGGTCATATGTTTATTATGACGTTATGGTGACAATTTTTTTCCCACTTGATAGTGTGGTAGAGTAAGGAGAGACGAATCAAATAACTAGAGAATTTAACTAAGTAATGCAACACCACAGGCATTAAGCATTGAAAGGGATGTGCAGTTTCGTCACTAGCACAATGAATTGCTAATCTAACACTTAAATTGGTTGGCTACTGTAGTTTCAGGTATTTAAAAACAAACCTAAACATAACTTTCTTCCGCCCTCTCCAAAGGGATCCTACCACCAAATATATCTTTCCCTTCCACCCCCACCCATCTCACCACTTTCTGTAGGGTTCATTCCTCCGTGATTCTCTTGTCCATTCGTCCCTCCCAACTAATCTCCCTCTCGGCACTTATCACTGCAAACGCCTAAGTGCTACACCTATACACCTCCCCCCTCACCTCCACTTAGGGTCGCAAACAGTCCTTCCAGGTGAGGCAACACTTTATGAGTATCGATTTCTCCTTCCGGTCTAAAAAATCCGCCCCTCCCCACTTTGCCCTCTTAACTCTTCTCACCTGCCTATCACCACCATATCCTCCTCCTATGGTCCACTCTCCTTTCCTATCAGATTCCTTCCTCTCTCGCCCTTTACCTTTCCTGCCCACTTGTCTTCACCTATCACCTTCTAGCTGTCACCCTTCACCTCCTTTTCATTATGGCACCACCCCTCTTCCTTAACAGTCGTGAAGAAGGATCTCGGACTGAAACGTCGATTGTTTATTCATTTCCAAAGATGCTGCCCTGTTGTAATGCGCATTCATTTGAGTTACTGTGAGCTTGAGCCAGTCTGTCATTCTCCTCTGACTTGTCTCATTAACAAGGTGTTTTTTGCCCACAGAACTGCCAGTCACTGGATTTTTTTTTGTTCTTGGCATCATATTTTGTAAATTCTGGAGGCGGTTGTGTGTGAAAATCCCAGGAGATCAGCAGTTTCTGAGATACTCAAACCACTCCGTCTAACAATCATTGTCATTTAGATCACATTTCTTCCCTATTCTGATCTTCGGTCTGAACAACTGAACAGCTTGATCATGTTTGCATGTTTTTATGCTTTGAGTTGCCGTCACCTGATCGGCTGATTAGATATTTGCATGAACGTGCAGGTGTACCTCACTAAGTGGTCACTGAGTGTATATTTCTGTAAAATCGATGGCATTTGGCAATGGAGGGAGAGAAGAGGTGAAGTTTGTGAATAACACGGTAAAAGCAATGAGACTAGAATCTAATTTTCCATCTCGTCAGTTTTTTTTTCAAATTTAATTCTCTGCAAAATGGTTTTGAGCTTTTCAGACTGAGGTTCATTTATTACTTGCATGACATGATTTTTTTTTTGCAGCAGTACAGTGCAAAGACATAAAATTACTATAAATTACAAAATAGTGCAAAAAAAAACAGGAATGGCATAAGCCTTTATGGATCATTCAGAAATCTGATGGCAGATGAAAAGACGCTGTTGCTCAATCATTGAGTGTGAGTCTTCGGGCTCTGTACTTCCTCTCTGATGGTTGTAATAAGGTGAGAATTTACTAAATAGTTCTATTTCTATAATGTTACCCCCACCAAAAGGCATAAAGGTGTTCATTATTTCCCTTTGGCAAGAAAATAATGGAGTTACACAGAAACATAGAAAACCTACAGCACAATACAGGCCCTTCAGCCCACAAAGCTGTGCCGAACACGTCCTTGAAATTACCTAGGGTTACCAATAACCCTGTTTTTCTGAGCTCCATGTACCTGTCCAGCAGTCTCTTAAAAGACCCTATCATATCCACCTCCATCGCCAGCAGCCCATTCCACGCACTCACTGCTCTCTGCGTAAAAAACTTACCCCGACGTCTCCTCTGTACCCCTGTCCAAGCACCTTAAAATTGTGCCATCTCGTGCTAGCTATTTCAGCCCTGGGAAAAAGCCTCTGACTATCCACACGATCAATGCCTCTCATCATCTTATACACCTCTATCAGGTCACCTCTCATCCTCCGTCACTCCAAGGCAAAAAGGTCGAGTTCACTCAACCTATTCTCAATACAAAGTACCGTTTCATGGAAAAGTCCAAAGAAAGGATTCACAGGTGCTAAGAATTTGAATTTAGATCCATGGAAGTATAACAATAAATGTCACGGTAAACTGAACAGAGATATTACTCCTCAAAAAGTAAAACCACCAAACTTGGTCAATACTTGTCTAAAATTAATGACGTAATGTTAACTTATATTAACTCAAATGAATGCGCATTACAACTTATATTAATAAGTTGATATAGTAAAGGAATTAGGATTCATCGGGGAATAATTGTTTTTTTGAATGATGCTGACTTCATGATAAATAAAAATTATGACCTTTCTAAAATCATATGGTACTTTAGGTGAGACTGATGCTTGAACGTGCAAAATGAGACAACTTGTATTTCACATGACTATTTGAAATTGAAAGGTATATTTAGAAATATTTGATGTTATATATGTTATGACTGTAGGATCATCCTGCCTTTTGAAATGTGGTGTGTTGACTACAGGCAATGAAATGCTAAGGAAGATGCACTGAAAACAGCACGTAAGCTTCAACATGTTGATAACTTCAACTATATACTGTGGTTGTGAATACCAAATACAACTGATTGGAAGTGAATACCAAATACAACTGATTTTAAACTTTTTAATCAAGTTACCGACACAATGGTTCATATCTTTCTTGGATCCCAGGTAAAGCCATTCCTACGTTGAGCACATCTACACAAAATGTTGTCACAGAAAGACAGCATCCATCATCACAGACCCCCCACCACCCAGGGCATATTCTCTTCTTGTTGGTGCTAGGAAAAAGGTACAGGAGCCTCAGGGCCCACAACACCAACCACTCACTCAACCATCAGCATCTTGAACAGAAGGGTGTACTTCACTCAACCTACTTGCCCCATCATTGAAATGTTCCCACAAATCCACGGACTCACTTTCAAGGACTCTTCATCACATGTTCTCAATATTTATAGCTTATTTATTTATTATTTCTTTTAGTATTTGAACAATTTGTTGTCTTTTGAACACCAAAGTTGGTAATCAAAATCACAGACAAGAGAAAATCTGCATATACCGGAAATCTAAGCAACACACACAAAATGCTGGAGGAACTCAGCAGGCCAGGCAGCACTCAACCAAAGTTGGCGCAGTCATTCATTGATTGTATTATGAATTATTGAGTATGCCCCCAAGAAAATGAATCTCAGGGTTGTATATGTTGACATATGTACATTGATAAAAATTACTTTGAATTATTATTGTGTTTCTGTTGAGATGCTTTTTTAAATGAACTGGGGTAATTTGTCATTTCTTTCACATATGGCCACAAAGTCATATATTGCTCTAACCAAAGTTTATTTATTTAGCAATACAGTGCAGATTATGCCCTTCTAGCCACGCCACCCCCAAAACCCCCGACGAACAATAACCTAATCATGGGACAATTTACAATGTCCAATTGACCTATCCATTATGTCAATTAATTTTGGAGAACTAATTAAAATAATTTCATCCATTATAGATTAGAATCAAATTTAATGTCACAGGCCTACTGTATGTCAAGAAATTTGTTCTGTAGCAGTACAGAGCAATACATTTTGTATATACTCCACATATATGTACACATGCATTTATATAAATTAAACCAGCAACGCACAAAGAGAGCATCCCCTCCCAAAAATAAGTGAAGTAAAATACATAGGATCATTGTTCAGAAATCCGATGACGGAAGGTAAGTAAATAGTATGTTATTTATGTTACAGAAGCAAATTCAGTTTCACTTAAAACATTTTTGCATCGAGAGATATACATTGTCTTATTGGCTCACAATTGGTCTAATCTGGTCTGCAGGCAATAGTAGGAGATGCAGATTGGACACGTGAAGTAGAGACAATTAGCTTGCACATTAAGTTTTATTGGTACAACTTCTGGATTGGGTATACTTCTACAGAATATTGGGCTATAAACTGATCTTGAGGAATGTGGAAAGACTGACTACTTAACTGATTACAAAGTAATATAGCCAGTGCAGAATACCTTAAATATAATGGTAATTAACAATCAAAATTATTACAGGTCATTTACTGGGCACTCTGGGTTGATGTTATCGGACAGATTATCATTATGTACTGTACGGAATATTAGCAAAATTTATATAACCATGTATTTATAAACAGCACCCTCTTTGGATATAGCATTATCTTAAGCACCTGTAACATTAATGTTACATCCAAAGAGGACACTGACTGCTTGCAACAGTATCTATAGAAACTTAAAATATTACTAGTAGTATTGTACAGATCTAGTCTGTCCAGTGACATCTCTGGGTCATCAAGTTGCTGTGTGTTTTAAAACAAAAGTGCTTTTTTCTTGGAATTTTTGTTCTATGTGAAACATCTTGTGCAAGGTGGATATAGTCTCTTTAACCTTTCTCAGATCTCATCAATTTTCCTGTTTACAGCTGAATGGTACAGCCACTAAAGTTAATTATTTTATTCCCTGGCTATTATTTAAGGATTCAGTTGATTTATAGCCTTTCATTTAATAGACTTCTGTGGACAATTCAGAAAACTCCCAAGGGCAAAAACTTAGCTCATGGTTTTAATATACCTTCAGTTTTCTTGAATAAAATCCTTTCTCAGAATAGTATATGATTTACATTTTTCTTAATCATCTGTCAAGTTGAATTCTATTTTGTATGTATTTTAGCACATCCAAGTACACAAATCTCAAAATGCACCCTCTGGTAAATTTATAGACTTCAGTTCCCAACATGAGTTACTGCCATCAAAAAAAAGATGAATGCTTGGGGACTGAGTCAGAATTCTTCCCCCCACCCCCACTTAGTCTGGTTTAAATTTAAAACAAACGATTATTGGGAACACTGAATTGTTTAACTCCATTTCTTTGTCAAATAGAAGCAATTAGAAAATGTTAGATTGGGAAGATTTTATCATTAAAAAAAAGAAAATAAAACTTGTAAAGTATTCCTCTTAAGAACTCTTATTCCATGTAGACCTTTCCATCTAACCTCCTCTTCTGCAGATACCAAAATGCCAATGTAATACTATTCACCTCATTTCTTCCCCCCCCCCTCCCCCAATCGATCGACTTGGCCAAATTAACCAATCTCCTTCTAACACCACTTTCATACTTTTGTATCTGATAAAAATCAAAAATTCTGCAGATGTTAGAAATCAGAAATAAAAACATAAAATACTGGGGAAAAAACAGGTCAGTTTTGGTGGAAAGGAAACAGTGTTAATGTTTCACGTTCAAGATGTCGGGCAAATGAGAAAAGAATTTGGTTTTAAGTTGCAGGATTGGGCAAGGACTTCTCAGTCCTAATTTTTCTCACTTTTCCAGTCCTGATGAAGCATCTTCAGCCTGAAAAATTAAGTCTGTTTCTCCTTCTACAGATTGGCTGATTGGTTCTAAAATTTGTTTTAATTCAGATGTCCAGCATTTGTGTTTTTTTAAGTTATTGGTAAATCCAGGAGTGGCAAACCTTGAAGTTCTGCATCTCCCCAATGTGAATTCTGTCTCCTCATCCCTTGCTCACCTTCAATGGTGTCTGATTTTCCTTTTGGTCTAGCTCTTCCCCATTTATATCCACAATTTGAAACTAAATTGAAAACTGAAACATTAAATCTGATTTCTTTCTACAGATACCTGACCTGCTGAGTGTTTTCCCAGATTTCTGTTTTTAGATCTGCCTGAGCACCTCTAAGGCAGCAGCCAATTATGGGGTTGAGGTTCAAGAAGATATTAGTAAACACTGAATAGGCACTTTAAAACAATGACAAGGAATACAATGTATGCATTCATATTGAGAGGACTAGAAAACAAAAACAAGGATGTAATGCTGAGGCTTTATAAGGCATTAGTCAGACTGCACTTGTCGAGTATTTGTGAGCAGTTTTGGGTCTCTTATTTAAGAACGGATGTGCTGGCATTGGTGAGGTTCATGAGAATAATCCTGGGATTGAAGTGAAGTGAATATGAGTGTTGGCTCTGGATCTGTACTCACTGGAATTTAGAAGAATGGCCTATCACATTGAAAAATCTAGATAGAGTGGACACAAAGAGGATTTCTCCTGTAATGGGGAAGTCTAGGACCTCAGAATACAAGAATGTACCTTTACAACAGAGATGAAAATGAATTTCTTTAGCCAGAGGGTGCTGAAACTGTGGAATTCATTGCAAAAGACAACTGTGGATGCTAAGACATTGGGTATATTTAAAACAGAGTTTGACAGGTTCTTAATTGGTAAGGGTGTCAAAGGATACGAGAATGGGGTTGAAAGGGATAATAAATCAGCCATGGTGGAGCAGAGTCCATTGGCCAAATGGTCTAATTCTGCTCCTATGTCTAATGGCATTTAATGGCTGAATTAATTTCAACAGATAAACAACACTGATAAAGCTGTTCACAATCTCAGGATACATCCCTATTATCTTAATAACCCAAACAAAACACAAATGAATCATTTGAGATTATTATTGGAGAGATACAAAAACACTGAAGCTTTGTAAAATCACTGTTAAATTAATTGCTTGTTGTTACATTTTTTATGAGCACTAGATTAAGGTGGTGCATCAAAGATATTTGGAAGATGGTAATAGAATTAAGGTTGTACCATCAGTAAAGTATTAATACTTTATTGAAAATAGAGGTATTATCTAATTGGATTCTTCAATGTTATGGAAGTTTTTCATTGAAAAGGTGAGCTTCTCTACTTTGGAGAAGAACAAAAACTGGAGATTGTCAATAAAATATCGTTAATACATTGAAAATGTAATGTAGATACAAGAGTGTAAATGTAGAATTGGGCACCACATAGTAATAATTGATGTGAATATGATATTGTATTTGAAGGGAAGCTACAAAGCATTTGAGGAAGGAATAGAAAGTTTACAAGAACAGATACTAAAATTGGGAATTTATACTTACCAAGAAATATTAAGCAAAGATCTGAAATTTTTGGTAGTTATTACTGGATAACAAGACTATACCACGTGGATGAAAACAAAACTTGGAGGAATACATTAAACACTTTTATGAAATCATTTGAATGTGAAATATAGATATAATAAACTGAATTGGAATAGACTACACTGATACAGCAGTATGATCATTCAATTTGATCACGGTTGATCCTCTATTTCACTATCATATCCACATTCTCGTCTCATAATTCACTACCTTGAATTGTTGAGGTACATAAAAAAACGCATGAAAGGAGAATCTAGGTTATCATCCCAGATGAAGGTGGTAATTTGTCATCAAAACGTTGGTTAAAATTGCTACGACTACCTGGCTAGAAACCAGAGAAGAGTTTATTTGTCACGTATACCGTGAAAGCACTAGATTCTTTTTCACTTAACTCTATGGGGAGGAAGTTCACCGCAATATTTGTCATTTTGAATCACTGCATATAGAGAAGACAAGGCTTCTTTGTTCTTTAGTTTCCCTTCTGAGATGCCAGGATAAGGGCATCATCCCTAATGACCTAGACATGCCCAGGCATCATGAGGAAGGTAGCAGGACTTGTCGTCAAAACATTGATTTAAACTGTTAACTGTACCCGGCTAGAAGCTCAAAATTTTATCATTTGTGTAGCTTTATTGAATTAAATGGTCTATTTCATGCAGTATGTTCTATGTCATTGCACGTGGTTTTTAACGTGACAACTGTTTTCAGCTGTTTCATCCAAAAGAATGTCCAGGTAGCAATCAAACCACAAACAAGAGATAATCTGCAGATACTGGAAATCTGAGCAACACACACAAAATGTTGGAGGAACTCAGCAGGCCAGGCAGCATCAAAGGAAAAAAAGTAATGTTGATGTTTTGGGCTGAAACCCTTCGGCAGGACTGGAGAAAAAGTTGAGGAGTAGATTTAAAAGGTGGGGGGAGGGGAGAGAGAAACACCAGGTAATAGATGAAACCTGGAGGGGGAGGGATGAAGTAAAGAGCTGGGATGTTGGTTGGCGAGATAAAGTGATGGGAAATGGAGGGGGTGGGGTTTGGTGGGCATCACTGGACGTTTGAGATATCGATGTTCATGCCATCAGGTTGGAAGCTCCCCAAACAGAATATAAGGTGTTGTTCCTCCAATAAGTGTGGCCTCATCACGACAGTGGACTAGGCCATGGGTGGATATAACAGAATGGGAATGGGAAGTGGAAGTGGAAATAAAATGACTGGCCACTGGGAGATCATGCTTGTTCTGGCAGAAGGAGCATAGATGCTTGGCAAAGCGGTCTCCCAATCTACATCAGGTCTCACTGATGTACAAGCCACAGCGGGAGAACTGAACACATTAAATGACCCCAACAAAATCACAGGTGAAGTGTTGCCTCACCTGGAAGGACTGTTTAGGGCCCTGGATGGTAGTGAGGAATCAGATGTAGGGGCAGGTGTAGCACCTTGTTCCGCTTGCAAGTTAAGTGCTAGGAGGGAGATCAGTGGGGAGGTATAAATGGACAAGGGAGTCACATAGGAAGCGATTCTTGCAGAAAACAGAATGTGAGGAGGCAAGGGGAAGAAGTGCTTGCTGGTGGGATCCCATTGGTGGTGTAAGTTCCGGAGAATTATGTACTGGACACGGAAGCTGGTGGGGTGGTAGGTGAGGACAAGAGGAACCCTATCCCAGTAGGGTAGCGGGAGGCTGGAGTAAGAGCAGGTGTGCATGAAATGGAAGAGATACAGTTGAGGGTGGAGGAAGGGAAGCCCCTCTCTTTGGAAAAGGAAGAGATCTCCTTCATTCTAGAATGAAAAGCCTAATCCTGAGAGCAGATGCGGCAGAATTGAGGTGTTGTCTAGGTAGCTGTGAGAGTCCGTGGGTTTGTAATAGATATAAATGAATAAGCTGTCTCCAGAGATAGAGACAGTGAGATTGAAAAAAGAGAGGCGTCAGAAATAGACCAGGTGAACTTGAGGGTAGGGTGGAAGATGGAGGCAAAGTGGATGAAATTGATGAGTTCAGCGCGGGTGCAGGAAGCAGCACCAATGCAGTCGTCGATGTAGTGTAGGAAAAGTGTGGGACGGTCATCAGTATAGGCTTGGAACATAGACTATTCCACATAGCTGACAAACAGGCAGGCATAGCTGTGACCCATGCAAGTGCCCATGGCTGCCCCTTTTGTTTGAAGGAAGTGGGAGGAGCCAAAGGAGAAATTATTGAGAGTGAGAAAAAGTACTGCTAGGCAGAGGTGAGTGGTGGTGGAAAGGAACTGGTTAGGTCTAAAGTCCAGAAAACAATGGGGAGCTTTGAGGCCTTCCTAGTGGGAGATGGAGGTGTATAGGGACTGGACATCCATAGTAAAAATGAGATGATGGGGACCAGGGAATTTGAAATCCTTGAAAAGATCAAGAGTGTGTGAGGTGTCAAAGATGTAGGTCGGAAGGGACTGAACTGGGGGGATAAAACAGTCAAGGTAAGCCGATACGAGTTCAGTGGGGCATGATGGCTTGTGTTCCTTAGTGGGGTCTTGTTCAAGGAGCAAACAGGAAGAGGTTTCTGAGAGTTGAGATCATATGGGAAAAGAAGCAAAAACTATTACTGAAGATGTATTAATCATGTAATGGCTCAACAAGACATTTTCTGGGAGGGGGAGGGCATGAAGAGTAAAAGCGTAAGAGGTCTTGTAAAATGATATATACAGGTCTCTGGACAATAGCCAGGATGTGGTACAAATTGCATCTGTAGATAGAAACAGCATGTAAAAAATGGCAATGTTACAATGGTTGTGGGTGATTTCAACATGCAGGTTCAATATTTAAATTTACTTAATAATGAACTGCTATAGCATTCTTGAATATTCATTAGGGAATTCACAATGTATCAAGATAATAATCTTTCTTCAGAACTCGTTTCAAGTTGCAGAACTGGGAGGGCTGGAGTGAACAAAAGTAGAGTGGATATTGAGGGAGACTACAGATGGTGCCATTAATCATTACTGATCTGCTTGTTGAGGAAGATACATTGGGAAGTTAACTCTGTTGCTACTTATTTAAGAATTCAAAATTTCAGGTAACCAACCTTAGGTAACTGACAAGGGTGCATGGGGTGTCCAGAGGTATAGGATGCACCTCTGGTATAGAAGCTAGTCATGTCCATTCTGGGGTAACTCACTCATCTCTGGTCCCCACTGGACACTCACCTCTCACCTGTGGCTCCAAGTAGATGTTGGCACGTGACAGCAGCTACACCATGGCACATTGATTTGACAGGCAAGCTAAACCAGGTGAGGGTAGCCCGCAACTTCATTTTCCGCTAAGAGCATGCAAAGTCAGCTCCAGCAGACTGGGTGGATGAGATCTACAGTGAGAGCCAATGGCAATGAAGGTGGGACTGCAACACTCCGTGAAGAGCGAAGGGCATGGCAAAACACAGAAGATGTCACAGTCAGTCAGACAGACATACTTTATTGATCCTGAGGGAAATTGGGTTTCATTACAGCCGCACCAACGAAGAATAGTGTAGAAATATAGCAATACAAAACCATAAATAATTAAATAATAAGTTAATTATACCAAGTGGAAATAAGTCCAGGACCAGCCTATTGGCTCAGGATGTCTGACACTCCGAGGGAGGAGTTATAAAGTTTGATGGCCACAGGCAGGAATGATTTCCTATGACGCTCAGTGTTACATCTTGATGGAATGAGTCTCTGGCTGAATGTACTCCTGTGCCTAACTAGTACATTGTCCAAGATGGCATGCAACCTCTTTTCAGACGCTAACATCAGAGAGTCCAGTTCCACCCCCACATCATCACTGGCCTTACAAATGAGTTTGTTGATTCTGTTGGTATCTGCTACCCTCAGCCTGCTGCCCCAGCACATAACAGCAAACATGATAGCACTGGCCACCACAGACTTGTAGAACATCCTCAGCATTGTCCGGCAGATGTTAAGGGACCTCAGTCTCCCCAGGAAATAGAGACGGCTCTGACCCTTCTTGTAGACAGCCTCAGTGTTCTTTGACCAGTCCAGTTTACTGTCAATTCATATCCCCAGGTATTTGTAATCCTCCACCATGTCTGCACTGACCCCTTGGATGGAAACTGGGGTCACCAGTGCCTTAGCCCTCCTCAGGTCTACCACCAGCTCCTTAGTCTTTTTCACATTAAGCTGCAAACATTGCAACCAAGGAAGACCTCAGTTTGTTGCTTGTTCGTACCAATGGACCCAGATTTCTGAGGTCGAGAGAATGGAGCTGCTCCACTACAACAGCTTTTCCACTTTAAAAGCTCTCCTGCAGAGGTTCCTGTCATTGTCATCATGATGGATACCCATGACATACTGGCTTATAAAAGTAAAATTGTCATACGTCTTCTTCACCACCCTATTTACTTGTATTGCCACTTTCTGGGAACTCGGCATTTTAACCCCAAATCTCCTCTGTTCAGCAATTTTCCTTAATTTTTAAAAAGGTTTGCAGCAATTTTTCTTCACAAAATGCATCCCCTCTCTTGGAAGAAGGTGTGAAGAGACAAAAAAGATTAAAGTAAAATATTTTTGTTTTATCTCTAATAAATTCTGCAAGAAAATTGAGACTCAATAAATGTGAAGTTAAAGTTTCAGCACAAAATAATTGGTAAAGTCATGTCTAAGACTGACGATGCCATTAAAAATTCAAGTATGCTTGAATGAAGTTTAGGTTCACACCTTTCTGGGTTTCAGTGTCAATCTGCAGGGTGAAAAACCAGTGTAACAAACTAAGCAGAGAAATGGGATAAGAGGGGCCAAAATATTTGTGCAGCAACTGCCTGAATTTCATCTTTAATTACATTAGTGAGGCTTGGGAAATTGTTATTTGATTTATTCAACTTCCTATATTTCAACATGTTCCATGTCACTATTGACAATACCCTAAAGTTCTTTGAATTATTTATAACCGCTCATAAGTGGCAACTCCCATACTTTCACCACTCTCATAAACCTACACAAGTACAATCAAATGATCAGCATTCACAGACTTCCTCTACAATTTCTTTCAATATACTTATTTACTCAAATTACCTCATTCTGGAAAAATGCATTGGTATACCTGCTCACAAATACATTATTCGTTGCCAAAGTTCTGTCATATACAGTATCATCATGGAAATCTACACATTCATCCTTTTTTTCTAGCACCTTAAATTCTCCCCGTTCCCAACCCTAGGCTTCCTTAATCTCCGGAATAATCTATTCACAGACCCTGTCCTTTCAATTTATTGTCAAGTCTCGAACTGTCAAACTTGCCAAATCCTGTGACCTCTACTGCAAATCAGGATCACCAACACTAATACAAACCATATATCCTGCATTTCTAATCATTATCTTCCCCATGCAAACCCACTTCCAATCTAATCCACCCATGGAAAAAATTCCCCACAAGTTGTTTTCAAATGAAGCCTTTTGAATCTCTTCTGCTGATAGATTTTTATCTGGTTTATTCAATCTTTTGGTGCTTTTATACCCAACAAAACTTCATCTGTCAAAATCAGAGTAAATTCCCTACTATTATTTTATCTTCAGTGTTTCAAGTATAAAGGAGACAAATTTGAGTTTAATAAATGCACAACTACTTTCATGAAAAAATAAAATTGAATAAGCACCTTCAAATATTATTGGGCTGTAATTCCAGAAGAATAATTATTACTATTACTCCAGAATCTATCAACATATTTAATTTCCTCTTTGCCTCATTCTGCTTCCCAGACTCCAATAAATGCAAGTTTATCAATTCCTAAAATCAACTGATACCTAAAATATGCCCAAGTCAATTTTTCTCCTTTTGGTGAATAAGAACTCAGAGGTTGTGAGAAAGCTTTACAGAATATATAGTGCAAGGAGGTTTTCTTTAAGTGCAGTACTACGGGTTGTGAAGGACAAGATATGGAAAATGGTCTTTTACTGCTAATTTCCACTGGCTCATCTCAAACTCAACAATACATCATCTTCCAATTTTTCTACACTTCCAGGTTCTCTGTTTTCATAGAAACATAGAAAATAGGTGCAGGAGCAGGCCATTCGGCCCTTCGAGCCTGCACCACCATTCAGTATGATCATGGCTGATCATCCAACTCAGAACCCTGTACCTGCTTTCTCTCCATACCCCCTGATCCCTTTAGCCACAAGGGCCATATCTAACTTCCTCTTAAATATAGCCAATGAACCGGCCTCAACTGTTTCCTGTGGCAGAGAATTCCACAGATTCACCACTCTCATCACATTTCCTAAATTATGGATTCCCCTTCACTATAAGTTGACTAATAGTGTACATTCCATTTTCCACAATTTTATATGCAGATTCTTCCCATTTCTAGAAGCTGATAGCAGTACCTGTTTGCCTTCCACTCTCCACGTTTAACAATTACTGAAATCTCCATTTGTAGATTCCCCCTCCTTCCTTTTGAAAAGATTTTTGTTTCTAAGATTCTCAAGTTCACTCCATCTTCACCAATTTCCACTTCTGACAGAATTATTCAATACACCAAAGTCTTTCACCCAGGGCCAAAATACTTTCCATTTATCTGGGTGATAAAAACCTCTTCAGTCCCAACTATTTTTGTTGCAAAGGAAGATCAATGTGAAATATTAAATTTTATTTTCAAACAAATGCGGTGTAGTCTTGTTTTCTGCCTTTTCAGATTCCCAACACGTTTCCATTAAGTTAGCGATACAGCGTGGAACCAGCCCTTGGAAACATGCCACCCTTGCAATGCCTGAAAAACCCGCTTAACCCTAACCTAATCAGGGAACAATTTATCATGCATGTCAGAATCTCTTGCCAGTTAACATTTCTCTGATCATATTATCTCTACACAATATTCTGGTGGGAAATTATAATGAACTGAAGGAGTGGTGAGACACCAGTCCAACGTGATTGGTGGACTGAGTGAAAAATATATAAAAAAGGCAGTAAGATTGTACTAGGTAAAGGAGGCAGGGCTGGGAGAGTGGCAGATGAATGATAGAGGTTGCAAAGAAAAAGCGAGGTGCAGATATGAAGATTGGAGACAGCTACTGGAGGGAGATAAGCAGGACACCAGTGTTGGAAGCTGATGTCATTATAGGAACCATTAGTGTAAAAGTGAATGGCAGATGGGGTGGGTGATGTCTGTGTAGCGGGCTGCTGGGAGGGGCTACTGTACATTTATAAGCTATAAACGCTGTACAGTACAGCATATCCTTCAACAAATACAAACATACCTAGACTCAAGTTACCATTCCACAAATTTTCTCCGCTTCACTGAGTGTAAAGTGATCTCCAATCAACTCTTCGCCCAGGCACCGCCCCCTCCCCCAAGCCAACGTTTGAAAAACAGATGTGGTCTATTAAACACAAGGATTCGAACTACAAGAACATGCTTCAAATTTAATCCCATTGTCTTTAACGCCATCTCCCCATATTAATGAAAATCTCCATTAGAAAAACAATCCTGGCCTGAGAGGTTCCGGGGAAAAATGTGAGCGCTGCTTGGTGCAAATCAAATATTCATTTACTTATTTTTTTCTGGGGAGGGGCTGGTGCTGTCTGCTCTGCACATCACCCCTGAACAACTAGATACAATCAAAAGACTTAAGACTTTTATATTGGTAAAATGGTGGCCCAAGAGGGGAAAATGGCGGGGTCGGGTTGGGAATAATCAGACTCAATCCAATTACTGTGAAACAATTCAGAACGTTTTAAGCGCCAGCGCCTTCAACACAGGGACCAGGAGCATTATTTCCCCCGGCCACCTTGGAGTAAATGGCTGTCATCTCCTTTTCTCGCCCTTTGAGATTGTCCAATCGCTCAGGCGGCCTGGCACACGGGCAACCCTTCCACCAGCAGTCTGGCCTCCGATCGCCGTGCCCTGACTGAGGTCAGAGCACATCTGATTACAAGCGGCAGAGAGAAAATAAACTAAATTAAGACCCTCAGGGAGCCTGCGAGAGATCCCGGCCGAGTGACGAGTCCGGTTTCGCGGGAACCCATTATTAGGGCGTTAAACCTGGGAGGGCTTTGGTTGCTCTCCCGCTTCTGGCCTGACGGCACTTGCTTCTTCCGCATTTTCCTAGGGGTTAGACTCTGACGTTACGTATTACGACGGCGGCGGCGGCGGCAGCGAAGAGCCGAGTAGTCAGCCCCTCCTCCTCCTCCCCGCAGCCATCAAACAACAAAGCCTGATTGGCAGGGCTAGGCCCGACCCGACCCGCCAGCGCTCGGCCCAGCCAGGAAAGGCTGAGCCTAAACCAAGCCCAGGAAGGAGTCGAAACGAACCGAAATCGGCCTCCGCCCGCCCAACACACTCACCAGGTAAAGGTAAAGGCGCCGCTCCGGGCTCCCGACCGCCTCCCTCCGGACATGCGGCCGTTCTCCCGGGCGTGAACGGCGAGGCGGCACTGGCGTCTCAGCCCGAGCCCCGCCGTGGGAGTTAATGGCGGGCAGTAGGCCTCGAGGAGGCCGCAGTTAGGCCTCAAGCGATCAAACTCCCGGGAAAGGGCTCCGCTCTGGGTTATAGATTCAGGCCGCTCCGAAAATTACTTTTTTTTTTAAAATGAGGGGAAATATGTTGCATGGAGGATTCGATGGGAGGGCCTGAACGTGGTCGCTGCGCGCTCAGTGATTTTTAGGTAAATGTAGGAGTTAAGCAGTTGAAGCGAAGATACATCTTGCGGCGGATGGCGGAGACAAAATGTCGGCGGTTGGGGGCAGGGTTGGAGCAAGGCGCCGGCGCCATCTTGGCGGCGAATGTGTTCTTTCTCCCTCTCACTGAGGGGCAGCACGGAGCCTGACCCGGCCAACCCACGGCCGCGTTACCTTCTGCTTTTCCCCCCCTCTTTCTTCTCTCGCACAGCTTACGTAGAGAAGAGCTGGTGGAGAGGAGTTTTTTTTAAAAAATCCAACGCTTTTTAAATTTATGAAAATAAAAGAATGGCGCGCAGGCGATCTGCCGCTCGGGAATCCCGCTGCGAAGTCCGTCGGTCGCGGCCACTGTTTAGTCGGTGTCCCAGGAGTCGGCAGCTTGCGCGCTTCAGCCAGCCCGCCATTTCAACATGGTTGTCGTCACGGCGGCCCTTTCGCGCCCTCCCTCCCTTCCTCCCTCTCTCTCTCTCTCTCTCTCTCTCTCTCTCTCTCGCTGTCAATGGGCGCCAAGCGTTGCGCGCCACTTGCTCTGACAGTAATTCGCACTGCGTCCTTCCGACCCTCCACTCGGCACTGTCAAACACTGAGAGGCTCGATTCTCCTGCCGCCGCCATTCATTGCCAGGTCACGACACTGTTAGTCGGGAATGCCCTGCTGTGTCCATCTTCATCCCAATGTCCTGCAATTCGCGCATAATCGTGGCGATATCAAAAGAGATCCCGTACACTCAGTATATTCTGGGCTACTTCAAAGTAGTTCAGAATCGCCAGTGAACATAGGTCATTTTGATGTCATGGGAACTGGTTATTTTAATGTTTTCCCAGTACAATGCTTGAAACATTACCATAATGAATTGGGACTTAATCGGTCAAATAAAAATCACTCGGTTGGTCCGGGGTAGGATAGGTACTTTTGCCTCATTTGCATTTGATATTTTCTTACCGATTCACATTAACAGTGAACCTGTGTCTTGTCTCTCCCCTATATTGTGGGCTGGAGCAAATCCAATTTTCGAAGCTGAGAAGCCTATATTTAAATAGATGCAATACTTGATGTTTAGACGCCCTATAATTGCTTTGTTTCTATCAAATTGTATACCGAGAAATTGAAAAGGCTTTGATTTCTGAAAGCAAATTCCATACGTTTAAGAAATTTCTTCAGTGTCTATGTGAATAGTTTACACCATGGCATGAAATATTTTGTTAAGCTGTTCACTTTCTTCAACATAACTATGAGATATAAATGCTAAGAGAGGACATGGGGAAACTCAAATATGCCTATATTATGAATAATGCACAACTTTTGAACACTTGGGGGGGGGGAATCAAGCTTAATTTTATTGATTTTATCTAGATGGCCAAGTAATTTTCTGTAGTGAGTGGTGCAAGCTTTTTAATAGTTTTTCTCATTTTCCCTCAGTATTGTGCAATTTACAGTGATATTTAACAATATCATGTTTTGGGACAGGACAGAGTTTCTGTTGAGGTATAGGCTGGACAATCACAGAGCTGCTAGTAACAGAACTTGGAGCAAGAATGCTGATACAGTTATGAAAGGCTGTAACAGGAAAGATATTAGCTTCCATGATGTGTGTGGGTAAGGAGCAAGAGATCATGATTAATCTGAATTGAAGTGCTTTACTGATTGTATGTCAATCTATCTGCAATTGTAAATTGAAAAGTTGTGCTTCTGCCACCATGTGGAGGAGAGGGTTTTAAGAGTATTAGGGGATTTGTGAGCAATTTTGGGCCCCAAATTGAAGGAAGCCCAGAGGAGGTTTATGAGAATGATCCTGGGGATGGAATGGGTTAATTTAGGAGCGTTGATGGCTCTGGACCCATGCAGGAGTTTAGAAGGATGATGGGTAGTGAGGAACAGTGGAGGCATCATTGAAACCTACTGGATATTGAAAGGTGTGGATTAAGTGGATATGTAGATGATGTTTACAGTAATGGGAGGGTATGATCACAGGACATAGCTGCAGAATAAAAGGGTGAGGAGGAGGAATTTCTTTTGCCAGAAGGTGGTGCATCTGTGGAATTCATTGCCTCGGACATCCGCGGAGGCAATGTCGTTGGTATATTTAAAACGTTCTAAATTGATCAAAAGTTATAAAGAGAAGGCAGGAGAATGGGGTTGAGGGGGGAAAATAACCATGAACGAATGGCAGAGCAGAGTCGAGGGGCTGAATGGCCTACTGCTTCCGTGTCTTATCATCTTATGGTAATTGAGATTAGCCCACTGAAAGAGACTGAATACAGATCATAACAGCTTCTAAAATGTGTAAATTGTAATGTTTTAGAATGGTAATTCCAAAGAATGCCAGAAAAATTGTGTAAGTATTAAATACTGTTGTATTTGTCATCATGAGGGGGAGAATTCATCAAAATGTGGAAAGAGTATGGAACCAAGGATCCACCTGGAGTGAGGAAATTAATAAAATACTAACTAACAAGTGGGATTAAAACTCAATCTGCTGGATTTGACAATTTCCTGTGAACTCAAAGTCATTTCAATAGGTTTCATTGGTTTTAGTTTTTCATAGATTGCAGAATTATCTTTTTGAAATAAAAAAGTGACAAACACGTCTTAAGCAGAGTTGGAAGAAAAAATATTGTTTGAGATAGCAATATCTATTCAATTTAGTGAGCCTCCCATCTGTAGTGTTTATGTATGTAAGAATGACTTCCCCACCCCCTACATGTTTCACTATCCACCTGAGTTTATGCTGCATCTTCAATCCTTTGTTCCTTATCGCCTTTCATGGACCTGTCACCCACATGGCACACCTGCCATGTTTTGATCACATCTGGTCAACTGGCCACACACCTGCCTGTAGTACTGGGGTCAGAGACTTGCTTGTTTCCATTGGCTCCACATGTGTTTACACTGCAGATCCCATGAGATTACAATAGAATTTATTGAGCACCTGATGTCAGATTGTCAGCAGCATAGAGTGCAGGTTCTATGAGATGAATCAGTATGAAACATAATTTGGGTGTAAGGAAGTGTTGTCTTGAGTTCAAATAGGAATGAAACTGCAGAACAAATGCTGAGAATTTGTTGAAATCAAGGTTGTTGTGTTCCTGCTTATTTAATGTTATGTTTCTTAAGTTACACTTGAAGGCACTTTACATGTGTTTCCAGGGTGTTACTTAATGCTGATTGTCAATGTTCCACTGAGTTACCATACTGAGAATTCCAATTTTAATAAAGTATTGTCAAACAAGGGTGTTCATGCATGCCTTCTTGGTTTCAAATGATTTGAAATACAGTCGACTGAAGTAAATTTTACTCATGGCGAAAGTGGAACAAGAGTGCCATCTAGCACCACATCATCTTCCTACATGTTAACTCATAGGTTTGACCATTACACATGCTCCAAAAATGGTTAATTTCTACAGAGAAAAATATGAAAATATTGCTGAAATATTAAAAAAAACACTCAATTGGAAACATACAGTAAATTAGATGACATGTGGAGAGTGTGAAATGAGCAGATGTTTATGGTCTAGATCTTGAATCAGCTGAGCAATGAGGTGGTTGAATGTCATTTATTGTTCCTCAAGGACACTGTCTTTCATGCTTCAGAATGGATCAACTGGCTTCCTGGAAATGCTGCATCTGTATGGGTTGTATGTAGAGAGCCTGTTGATCTGACCCTTTTCATCTTTGCATTCCAAAGACGGGCGTTGAGGTCTGAAAGATGACTGCAGCTGAGTTCCTAAAGGCAGCCTTGGGCTTTGTCTGAAGGCAGAGCTGGAGTTAGAGGTTTCCTTATCAAAACTGCTATCAGTTCAGTGAAGAAAAATATTCAGTTATTGCCTATTTTATACTTTATTCTCTATCCTGATGACATCTAAAGAGCAATTTGGTAAACATATTTAATTTGTAAATAGTTTGCATTAACTAATTCACCAGGAAGCATGAGCACAAATTTTGTCAAAAGCAGATTAATTTTTTTCTGTTAAGGAAATGGGAAATATGTTGGTTAAAGGGTTTGTAAGATATTGGGAGACTAAACATAAAACTCAATCTTTGAACCTGAAGGCATTCAACGTTTTAAGACATACAGTTGAGTACCCCTTTATCGGAAATGCTTGGGGCTGGACATGTTTTTTCACACATGTACTGAACAGTAAAAATTATTACATACCATTAATATAATGTGTGCAGAGTAACAAAAGCAGCACAGCAGATCAGGAGAGTACCTGAATCAGCTGTTGAACAATAAACAGCGGCAGTTTATACCTTTGATGCCGTGTTGTGATTAAAAGGTTACAGTAACTTTTTTAAAGGTTTCAGTAACTTTTTAAAGGTTTTATCTAAGGTAAAAGATAATCAGCGCTCTAGACTTGTTCTGGTATTAGATTTTTATCAGCGATGCTTCAAAAATTAAATGCCATGCCTTTGTTCTGCTACTGACTTGCTGAATATTCACAATTACCCTCAATGTTCAGTTCGCCATGATAGATCTTTACTTGTTTCACGAGCAGCGTATGTTCATTCCAACGCTGAAAATACACAGTTGAGATCTTTATTTTTCACTTTATTGTGGTGTTTTTCTATTTTTCATTAACATGGGTTCATTACATATGTGAGGACACTTGTCAGGACTGTTTGGTGTGCAAAGACGTGTGTATCACCTGAGAACCTTCCCAGTGTCTTGTGGAATTTTGCATTTGTGATAACGGCGCTCAAGAAAAAAATAATCATTTTGAATAAGGGGTCCCCAACCTGTAATAACTTTGGGGCTAACTTATGTAAGTGAGGATTGCAAAAAATTCAGCCTCATATTTAATTGCAAATGATCAAATGTAGCCTTTTGAAAGAAGACTGAGCTGGAAGCACAAAAGAAACTCTTGCACCACCCACCTCCCCTCCCCTAGCACTTACTTGTCATTGGCTGGACCTGTGTGGTGATACCATTATAGTGATTCCTCATGCAACAGCATGGTCTTAATGGATAAGTTCATTTGTTCTTTTCTGGCTAACTGGCCAGGAGGGCAGTTAGGTAATCATTTTACTTCATATCATTTTTAAAAATGTTGCTCCTTTGATTTTTAATTAGTATATTTTAGTGACATAATCAACAGCTTTTAAAACAGCAAAGGATTGTAGTAGATTAACAGACTACTATTTTTGAGGGATAATGAAAGATCGCTTCTTTGGAAATCCAAGTTGCTGCAGCTATTTTTGAGCTACCTTGATGTTACATAGCATCACAAGGGATCCTGATAGTTTACCACATTATTGGTCCTACTCCTGAGACTAGGCTTCATGTTATCAATCCTCGCCCTGAAGCAAGAGTTACCCACGATTGATCTGAAGTTCCTTTGTATATGGCATGTCTTTTTCTGTATCATGCAATTGGAGAGATTTCTTGGAGTGAAAAGCAATAAATCACTCCAGATATGCAAATCCTGACTTCTGTCATGCTTGCAATTCAATATGATTTGTACAATAAATATGGTAAGAAAGATACAAGTCCCAGGGCAATCTCTGGAGGGTTCTTGCCCTGGGAGTGCTTATATTGGCTATTCCCAGAGCAAGTAGATTCTACTGTGGGGGCAGACTAAGTTAATTGTTTACATTCCCTCTTTGGTATAAGTAATCTCAGTGGAATATCAGTGACTAAAGGGCTTATTTAGACTTTCTTTTATGGTATACTAGAATTTCTAGAGCAGTTCTGTAGAGGAAGGGAGCTTTTCACTTTCTGAGTGAATATAACACTAAAGCCCAACTGCCCTCTGGTGGATGTGAAAGGTAGAGTTGGAAATTTCACTGGTATGCTGATCCTGTAACTAAGCTGCCAAAATATTTTTGAAAAGCTATGTCCATGAAGCTTCATTCATACAACTGTTGAATGCACGTTGACTGTTAGTTCATGAACCTTACAACAATGAATAGAGCTTTAGTTCTGATACTGAACTTCCCATTTATCAGAAATTGTCTTGCCGTAGCTTATTCTTTTCCCTCATTCTTACCAATGCTTCAATTTTTCATGGTGGATAATTAATTCACATTAGATGTTATATGTCTACATGAAGGGATCACCTTTATTTGAAATCCTGTATGTGTATGTTGTGGCACATTTACACAGTCTTTTGACGTGGAAGAAAGGAGGCTTGTATTTATAGTCGTCTTTCATAGCCATGGGAGATTCCAGAGTTGTTTAGATTTCAAAGGTAAAATTTCACAAACCATAAACTATCATGTAGGGAATTTAAATGTTGTTGTTAGATTCAGGTAAAGTAGGCATGTTTTATAAATGGGTGTACAGATTTTGAGGTCTAATTAAGTAATGAAATTGAATTTGCCTTTATTTCCTTCTCTTACCAGGTGGCTTATTCATGTAGATGCATCTGAAAACCTATGCCCAAATGGTGGTCGACATCTATACACATTGAAAAATTAGTTTGAATGGTAATTATTTTTAAAGAGATGTGTTCTTAACTAACAAATCTGAAGGGTCTGTATGCAAAAACAGCTGTGTACATCATTATGATCTTAAGAAGAAAGTTGTAAGAGGTATTTAATGGAAAACGGCATAAATGGACCTTACACTTTTACACACGTGCTCTGGTTCATGGCTGATTTGCTGTATGGCCTCAACTTCACTTTTCCTCGCATTTCCAAACCTTTTGATTTGTTTTAGTTCATGTCTTGTCATCTTTAAAAAATTATTAGTTATTGACTTCAGTATTCAAATTCCTCAAAAGTTCAAATATTTAAACATTTCCTGATGAATAATTGTTTCAACCTTAACTGGTTGACCCTTTGAGATTATATCCTCTTGTTGTGGACTCTACTTCTAAAGGAAACATCCTCACAGTGTTTATTACAGCGTTTAGGAAGTCCTCTCAGAATCTTAATATTTTTTAATGATACCATTTCACATTCTTTGAATCTACAAAGTATATAAGTATATTTAACTCGATTTTTCTTCTTGGGAAGAACACTTAATGTATTTTCCTCCAGTGCCTTTCCTGTCACTCAGCTGAGATCTAGTCATCAAGTTACATTCTTGTCTATCCATTTGTATTCAGCCACCAGGGATGAGTTTCTTTCCATGTTTTCAGCATTGTCTCTTGTTCCTCAGAGATCTGTACTTATACCTTTCAGTCTCTAATGTTGCCCAAGTAATAAAGTTGCTTCCCACGATTCCCACATACACCCTTCTTTAAGTAAGGAGATCAAGCGCAAGGCACTGGCTCGAGATTTTTGTTGCAGATGTCCATTGTTTATTTTTTTTCTTGAAAGGTTAGCTTTTATGTTGACACATTTATTTGTAGGCCTGGTAAACTAAAATTCCTTTCTTTGACCTTAGCTTATAGCAGTGAACATTTGAAGGAAGGTCGGGCTAAGGTAAGAAATATTTTTTTAAGAGAATTTAATCTTAAACATGAAGATGGTAGTTTAGTCAAAAGACAATATTTTCCCTCTTCTAATAAAAATATTTTGGTTACTTCATTTTATTGCATGAATAATTGAAGTGAATTCACTGAGCTTGAAGCTCAATTTTTACTTCATTAACACTCTTCACCAGTCTGGGGCCAACCAAATATATTAGGTCCAGTGTGAATGATATTTCAGTCATTTGGACAAATGAATGTGCCTTCTTTAATTAACTACAGCCTTCAGCCGTGAATATCAGGCAGATGTGGTTTCCAAATATATTTTCCAAATCAGGTGCTACATAAGTAAACCCATGTAGGTTTTTATAATTGATATAACTGTACAAATGAGCTGTTGTTTTCTGTGCCTATCTTTTCCTTTTCAACAATCTACATCCTTTGATACGTTGAACACTGTATTTTCCACCAGTACCTTTCCTGTCACTCAGCTGGGATCTAGTCGTTAAATTACATTCTTGTCTGCCCAATTGTATTCAGTCACCGGTGATGTTCCTTTCCATGTTTCCAGCATTGCCTCTTCGGTTCCTCAGAGATCTGTACTTGTACCCTTCTGTTTCTAATGTTGCCCATTAGCAATGTTGTTACATTCAAGTCGTATTAGTTTCAGCAGAGGAAATCCAACTTTGCTTCAACATCTCTCCTGACCTCAACATTTGTAAAATATCTGATAGTTTCTTTAACTTATAACAAAGCACAAGATTGAAAATGGGTCTCTATTCCTTTACTATTAACTCCATACACCCTTCCTGGCTACTGAAGCAAATTGTTCACAATCTTGATGTCATATTTGATTCTGAATGAATTTCTTACAGTGTATCCATGTCTGCAGTAAGTCATATTTCTTCAGCTCTGTAGTACAATATCACTTATTTTAAACTCCATATTTAAATACAGTACCATTGCTGACACGATTCCATCAATTACCAAAGTCTTAAGTCCCAGAATAGCTTTCTCAAATCTCTCTGCCTGTTTACTTCTCTTTCCTTTTCCACAACTTCCCACAACTTTTACTTGTGTCTTGAAGTTCTTGAAGGAGGAATGAAATATCAACAACTGTGGTTTGGTGTTAGTTTTTTTAAAATATTGCTCATTTTAACATTTAAATCTAAAGTAAATGAGGGGGAGAGCTGAAATAACTATTCATTGCCAAATAACCAACAAATAGCTTTTGTAGGAGACATTGGTCATTACACAGTAGATGAGGAACCATCATATATTAAGACATTAGACTTGGGAAATAATCTTCCATTTTCCTGATTGATTGTAAGTTGAAAGTCTAAGCAGGCTCTATTAAAATAAAAGCAACCAATGAGATTGCAGATTAAACAAGTTAACTTTATTCTCACTTTCCTGTTTCTTTCCTTCTGATACTGCCTTTAAGGTAGGGTGATGTAGAGGTACTTAATACTAAAGCCAATAGATGTCATTGTTTCGGACAATTTTCTGTTTGTTTATGAGTGTTTAACAATAGTATTTTAATATTGAACTATAAGAGACAAGACAATAGTGTTCATTTGTGTTCATGTGTGTACTTGCAACTAGACTAAGAGCTTTAAGCTTCAGAAAGCTACAAAATGGCAGAAAATTAGCAAAGGAGTTTAATCCATTTCCCTTCTTAGTTTTCATAATCAGTCTGCTGCCAGATCTCTGATGATTTGAAAATACATTCCATGAGACATACTGTGTAGTTTATTGCATACGTTGTCTCCGTTAATTTTCTTTCCTTCCCTATAGGGAAATGGTAATCTGCTGTTTGCTTCTTCCTTCCAACACAATTGAGATTGGGGATTTTGACTAGAATTTACAGATGTGAATGCAATTCTGCGCATGCACAGATTACTTTTTTAACACCGTTTCTGATGTTTGTTATTTTTAAAGAATTGAGTCCCTTGATTTGAAAGGTTATTGAAACTGCGCCGTGAGTGTGAGAGAAATAATAATGAGCACGTTGTTGTTTTTATAGGTTCGATAGTTGGTTACTAAATAGCATGGTTAAGAAAAGTAATTCTTGCCATGCCTAGCTATTAAAATTTTCTGAATTTGTGAACAATGAAATCTGAGTAAATATGGTCTAGCTGTAACATTTCAATTTTTGATTCCTGTTAATGGCCAAATATCGCATGAAATAGCCATATTCTGAAAACATGTATATTCTTTCTTCTTCATTTACGTTTCATAGATCCTTGGCATATCTAAGGAGTACTGATGTTTTGGAATTAGCAGTGCAGTGTAGCAGATAGTTGAATGTACATTTTGCCTAATTTTCGATTCCTAGTAGTGGCCAAATGTCGTACGAAATATCCTAATTCTTTCAGGAGCAGTGTACTGTGATTATTCAATTTGAGTACAAATTGATGTGACAGTCAAAATATTTTGTAAAACATTCTTTAAACTTTTTTATTTGTTTAACAGATACAGTGGTGACTGATGAAATTTGCAGACCATGGATGAAGATGTAGGAGGGCTTGAACTGCAACAACAGGAGCCCAAGGTGATTTTTGATAACACAGGTAATAAACAATCTATTATTTACAGGAATATTTAGAATATTTGAGCAATATTTATATATTGTGCTTTTTAAAATGCATATAACAATCCTAGAATCGGACCTAACTAAAATCCAAAAGGACCGAAAGAAGCTACAGAAAGTCATAAAATATAAGTCAGTTGCATCTTGTGTATTAGCCTCCGCAGTACCCAAGACATCTTCAAGGAGGGTGCCTCAGGAAGGCAACGAAAAATATTAGGACCCTCATAACCCAGGGCATGCCCTCTTCTCATTGTTGCCATCAGGAAGGATTACAGAAGCTTGAAGGCACACATTAAGCAGTTCAGGAACAGCTTCTTCCCCTTTGCCATATGATTTCTAAATGGGCATTGAACCCATGAAAAGTACCTTACTTTTTAAAAAATATTTCTGTTTTCCACTATTTTTAGTCTATTCAATTTTCACACACACTAATATATATATATTTACTGTAATTCATTTACTTTTTTCTCCCTTTCTATATTATCATGTATTGCATTGAATTGCTGCTAAGTTGACAGATTTCATGACATGCCAGACATAATAAACCAGAATCTGATTCTGAGTATGTTTTTAATTTGAAAGTTTTATTTTTCGATTTGCCAGTATATGATTTAAGCACTGGACAGTTATAAAGCTGTCTAAAACTTGTGCTGTACTTCTAGTGTGCATCCTCCACTCGTGATCAAAAGAAAATACTCTGATAAACAATTGAGGCAGAGAAGTTGGAAATGTTAGTTATATTTTTTCTGTGGTCGTCGTGGACACTACTACTGTCAAATTCATATACAGGATCTCTCAAACAATAAATTGAATAACTATTCTATCTTACTGGTTGTTTTTGTAGAATGATTGTGGGAGCTCGAGTAAGCAAATAGGGAGGATTAATTTCTCCAAGCCAAGGTTTCAAAAAGAGAAGGCATTTATTTAAAGTCATTTGACGAATATTTGGAAAGGCAGTGAGGGAGAACGTTTCCACCACAGGGTGGCAGGTGTTCACAGGTAGGATGGTAGAGACAACCTGCTTTGCATAAAAACATGAGAAGTTGTGGTCTGCAGAGTCAAGTGTTGTAAGATGGGATTCAACTTGATAGTTTTATATTGATTGTAATGGACAAAATGACAATCCTGTGTCATAATTTTGATGCTTGTTTTATTATAGTAAAGTAACCAGGTTTTGTTTATGAGTATTAATTGATTTTTAATTTTTTTAAATTTTTTTAGTTCATGAAGTGACTTCACAGCATATTGATGGACACCATATTCTTGTGGAAGTTCAAGAAACCGTCTTTGTAGATTCCACTATTGACCCAGAATCCCATTTTGTCTCTGATGACACTGACTCTGTTGTAATACAAGATGCCATTGAAGACGTCGTGGCTGAAGATGTCCACTGCCCTGATATTATTGAGGAACCAGAAACCATAATTGTTCCTGAACAAGTACTGGACACAGATGTTGGCACAGAGGAAACTCTGACTACAATCCCTGAAGACGTATTAGCTTCTGACATTACGTCAGAGGCCATGTGTGTTGCTGAACATGTACTGACAAGTGAGTCGATACATGTGTCTGATATGGCCACTGCTGAGCACATTGCAGTCAGTGAAGCTGAAATAGTCACGGATGCCTTATTGCCTGATGTAGAA
The DNA here is from genome assembly GCF_048418815.1 of Hemitrygon akajei. Classification (NCBI taxonomy): domain Eukaryota; kingdom Metazoa; phylum Chordata; class Chondrichthyes; order Myliobatiformes; family Dasyatidae; genus Hemitrygon; species Hemitrygon akajei. The sequence continues at coordinate 61,600,059 of NC_133128.1, forward strand.
GAAGTTCTGGTGACCGACTCAACTGCAGAGACTGTGATAGATGCACGCAGTTTACACGTTCAGAGTCAGGAGACAGTTCCCGTAACCATCGAGGCTCCAGTAGGAAATAAAGGCACTAATGAAGATTATTTAATGATTTCCTGTAAGTGACGAGAGAGGTAGGCCTTTGGCACATGGAAAATGAATGGAATTTGTTCTTTATCCCTGCACACAAGTTGACGCAATCATAATGTTTCATTTGATATTATAAAATTATTTTGTTTGTGAAACTTTTGACTATTTCATTCAAATCTAAAAAGTGATTGCAATCTAAATTAATTTGAGTGAGTCTTTATAATTGTAAAATATATGAAATGGGATTCATTCTTTGTCACTCTTTGTGGGAATTACAAAAGTTTATGACCCTCTGAAAGAAGAAATTCCCATCAATTCCGTCTTAGTTAAGGAGCTTCCTTTTTATTTGAAACCATAGTCCCCATTTCTGGAATCCTTCTCAAAGGAACCCCATCTTATCAGCCTCAACCTTTCATGTTTCTGTTATATCGTTTGTTCTTCTAGATGCCAATGTAAAGATCCTACTTTCTGAATGTTTCCTCAAGACAAGCCCCTTCAACGAATCAAACTGCTTGAGCAGCCTTCCACGTATTAAGAGATCTGAATTGTACACATTGCTCTAGGTGTGATTTTTGCCAATATTTGTGCCATTAGCACATTTACATCATATACAATAAATGTGCCAATATTCCACTTGCCATCATCATTATTTACTTAGTTGACATACTAGCTTTTCATGTTTCATGTGTGAGATACCTCTCTGCAGGAGTATTCTGTGTGTCTCTGTGTCATCATACCTTGCTTTCCCAACTCCCTGTATATCTTCAGTACATTTCGATGCCAATTTCTTGTTCACTTTAATGTTATTAATAGAGGCTGTCAATAGTTGGGACTTGGATACTGTGATAATTTTGGCACTGCCAGAGTTGCAGTTTTCATATCTGCAAATTTTGCACTCTTATTGTTTGGTCACTATTTCCCAATGCATAAAGTATTTCTCAAGTTCACTTGTCCACCCTGAGCCCATAATTTACACCATGAATTTTTAATACTAAAGTATTTTAAACTGCAAGCCTCCACAGTCCAGAAACATTGGGAAAAAATTTCAAACTCAGTGTGGGTAGGATAGATAAAACTGGCCCTCAAGCTGAATTTGTGAATTGCAATTATTTGTGTTGTGTGAAAAGGTTTAGAACATGTCTTTTGAGTTCAGACAAATTTTCATTATTCGCTCAGTCCCAAAGAGCAAGTAAATTTGAGATGGATTTTTAACCTGTCTGGGGAAGTTGTTTATTCTCTTATGTTAAATATGTACTTGCAAGAACCTAGCTCAGTAAAATACAAGAGTGGGTGCAGGATGAGGGCATTCAACCTGTTGAGTCTGCTCCACCATTCAATGCAATCATGACTGGTCTTCTGTCTCAGTTCTAATGTGGGATTATAGGATTAGTACAAATTGTCAAAAATGTTGGCCTGGACATGGTGGGCCAAAGGGCTTATTTCTGTACTGTACGATTCAACTATTCTAATATTCTTGTTCTCTCCAAACCCTTGATCCTTTTTTGTATTTAGCAATCTGCCTATCCAATTCTTAAGCTTATTCATGATCCTTTGTGGTAGAAAATTACACATTTTCATCACCATTTGAATGAAGAAATTTCTCCTTGTTTCTGGTCCAAATGCCTGCCCAGATTGTGGCTCCTAGTTCTAGGTACCCAGGCATGAAAAATGCTGTCTCCATTATCTAGGTAGTCTAGCCTTATCAGAATTGTGATGAACATTTCTGGCACTCCTATAGCAAGTAAATCCCTTTTCTAAGACATCATAACCAAAACTGCACACACTTCAGATGAATCTTCATAAGACCTTGTACAACTGCAGTCAGATATTCTTGCTTTTGTACTCAAAACCTCTTACAATGCCACATACCTTATGAACTGCTTGCTGCATCTACACATATGTTTTCAGTGTAAGAACTGTGAAATCCAGTCCATGAACTTATCAAGGCAATTTTGGTTTAGGATGGTAATGGATTAACTCTGATTTTAACTGCCTGTATTATATCCAGTCCTTAGAATGAATGGAGTATAATCCTTACATATGAAATAAAAATAATTTAATTTTATATTCAATATGTGCTTTGCTATTAAAACAGTAGGTGTATTGTTGGTTCACTGGCATCACTTGGGCACAAGTTAAAAAGTTTAGTTAGGTTTTTGACAAATTCCTGCTTGTTAGGTTGGTCCAGAAGATTAAGGCACAAGAGATTGTTGGCAAGCTAGATTGAAAACTGATTCGGTGAAAGGCAATGCAATGGTGGATTGACGTTTTTCTGACTGGAAGTCTAAAAAAATTGTATGTTGCAAGGATTGCTGTAGGGACCCTTGTTGCTAATATATATTGATGCCATTTACTTTTGCAGACAGTTTTGACACCTGGTTTGATGCAAACCCATAACTTGCTGCTGTAAGTAGTGACACAGGTTGGCAGGGCAGTGAAGAAAGCTTTTGGTATGCTTGCCTTGATACCCTGAGTCTATCAGTACAAGAGTCGGGCATCATGTTGCAGTTATAAGACTTGTGGTCACCATACTACAGAAACAATGTATCAATAGAGGGAGTGTGGAAGAGATTCAGCGGGAAGTTGTCTGGAATGAAGGTCTATACTTTTGAGATTGTATGGGCGTGTTTGTTTTCACTGTAACAGAGATTTATAGAACTGTGAGGGACATAAAGTGGGTAGATGATTAGAGTCTATTTTCCCCAGGACAGGAGAGTCTATAAATAGAGGACACAAGTTTAAATGAGAGGAGATCTAAGTTTTATCTTCATAAGTGTTGAGCCAAATGCAGACAAATGGGGTTTGTTATGGATTAACATCACAGGCAGCATGGACGAGCTGGACAAAAGGATCTATGTCTGTGCTGTCTGAATCTATATGTTAAGTTAGGGTAACAATTCCAAGTCAAAATTGAGGTTGTTGCAGAGGGTGACTTTCAGATGTTAAGCACCATAGTCCCAGATTCTCTTGACACTTTTGACATAAGCTTTGCATCCTGTCCTTCATCAATTTACAAGTGTGTTTAAACTTGCTTCGCTGACCTATAAAGCCAGACTTCAATTTTAATTAGTTGCCTATAACATGTTAAAGTTTTTAAGTCATTTTAAGGCTTCTGTGGGTTTTACTATAAAATAACTACTGGGTCTGATTATTATTTCACTTTTTGTTGATCACTAAAACAAAATGCAAGTTTCGGATAAATTCTTAACTTTAATTTCCAAGAATTTAGCTCACTAAATTATTTCATAATATGTCTATCCAGATGTTTGTGTGTTCACACATTATGGAATCGTGTCAAGTCACGCTTATTTATGTGCCTTGAGATCCAGCAAATTTTAAAAGTAATAACCAGTCTTTTTTTCTCAGCAGTATTTCTCCTTTCCATAGTGATGACAAGTGTTCCTGCCCAAGCATTGGGTACTCTCAAATATCTTGCCCAAGTTGATCTTATTTGTGACCCTTGTTAATTAATAATGGTAGGCTATTTTAATTACAGAGGACCAATGCAATTGAATTTGTGCACTTCCAGCACAGTACCATATGTGCAGTTTTGGTTGTCACATGAAAGGAAGATTGTGGTTGTGCTGGAGAGAAATTCATCAAGATACTGCCTGGATTGGAGGACTTTGGAGAAAGATTGGATCTGGTGTTGTTTTCCCTGTATTGAAGGAGGCTGGTGGGTGGCTTGATGGAGGTGTATAAAATTGTGAGAGACATACAAATTGGAGAGGCAGAGTCTCTCCCCCCCACAAAGGTTTTAAGTTGAAAAGAAAGTAATTTAAAGAAAACTTTGAGGAGAACTGTTTTTAATATAGAGAGTAGTTGATATCTGGAACTCATTGACCGATGAGGTGGTAGAATTAGATACAATTATTACACATAGGAGACATTTAGGCAAGCATTTGAATATGGATGTATTCTGGTCAAATGGAACTAGTGTAGATGGGCAAAACAGTATGGACGTGTTACCCATTTCCGACTCTAGATGCTTCACTCATTTTCTCCCTATCTAACTGTAGACATTTTTTAGTTTTTTCATTCTGTATCATGTTATTGTTTACATTTTGTGACATTTTATTCTGGAGTTCATTAATTGTAAAATAGGCATCCTCCTTCCTTTGGTATTCAGGCCACACGGTTTCTAACTTATTGGCCATAATCAGGTGTCACTTTGTTTTGCTTTAAATCTGATGCATAATAGTTATTCCTAGACAATATAGTGCCTCGAAAGGTGCATACCTTTTGTGTTATTTTCACTATGTTTCAATGTTCCTGTTCTGCCGTTGTCTCCTGCATTGTTGCTTGCCCTGATACTTATTTTCTAGCATCAGTTTATTTTGAATTTTAACTGTGTTTATGCTTTTGCTGGTTACTACTCTGAACTTTTTAGGTGTTTTTTTCTTTCCATTTTCTCCATTAGTGGTTACATTTTTTCAGCTGCTGGTGACAATTTTTCTCATTTATAAGTCTAGACAGTAACTTACCTATCCATGGGTTCAGCATAGCCAGGTGCAGCCCTATCCTTATCTGGTATTCTAAATAATCCTTCCCATCTTAGCTCTTATAATAAATATCTTGAAATATTGTTTTTCTTCTTCCCTCTGATGCCGAGGGTGGTAGTAACCTGTGCTGTTGTCTACTGAGATTGGCTGGGAAAAGGGTCACTGATTGAATTTGAAGTTGTTGGGATTAGTGCAATATCACAAGCATATTTGAAGGCAGAGCCACTGGATACAACGTGTTCCTGCTAAAGTTAGTGGCTACAAAAACATGAAAATGCATACTATGTGGTTGAATTTTAGAAAACACATTCATTAAGGTACCACCCATTTATTGCTTATGTGACCCTCTCACTGGGGCTCGCAAACAGATTTGGCTCATTAGATAACTCTGCGAACAGCCACGTCACTGGTGAGAAGGCCACATTTCATAAACGATATATGTCTAGGGTCAGTCAGGTCAACCAAAAAAGGGACGTAGTGATATCCCTATTAAAGAAACCTCAATTTTGAGTGAATACTGAGTAAATTCTGTCCATACACAGTTATCGGTAGCCCAGAAATGACAGATCATACACCAGCATAAAATTATAAAGAAAATATATTTACCAAATTTTAACTTTCACAAACAATTACAGAAAAATAAAAGAAATATAACATGGCCCATAACTGTTAAACCAGTCCAATGTGCACATAATGTTGGAGCTCATACTGGAGAAGTCGGGGTGTATCTCTTCACTCATGCTGTGGACCCACAGTCTGTGCCTCATTCTGAATTCCCCTTGAAGACCATCTTGAATGAACTGGCTCTCTTAGGAGTATTGGCCCTTCCTCCATGGAGCCATTCATCTGTACAAAACAGTTATTGCAACAGGGACTCTCCTTCTAATGGCATTCTACAGCATCTTCCCTTGTGCCCCACTCTGCAGTTCCTGCCAAAGACTTCAAGCTACACTACTGTCCTTAAGAAAACTCCTTCATACAGCTCTCTTCTCTTCATACCTTCTCTCACACCCCACAATCCTGATTGGCTGACTCGTAATCCTGTGTGGAACGACATGGGTCATTAACTCACCAAAGCCAAAACACACTTTCCAGCATAGCACACTGCTTTTACAGAAAGCTGCTAATATAAACTACCTCACAGCATAGCAGCAGAAATCTTAAGCAGGCCATTACACTTACAATTACCAGTGCAGACTATCTGTCCATAATGAATATTTGACTATAAGAAGGGATTAAGTATAGTTTCTAATTTAGTGTTGTTTCTTTTACTTTTTTTTGAGGTTGTTGCTAAAAGCAAGTGCTACTCGGAGACTTTTACTTATTAAAATAGTTTTATCTAATAATACTTTTTAAAAATTTCTTCATATTTCAGAATTTTGTTGTATTTTCCCTGTAGAAAGCTACATTTTTGTTTAGCATGAATTATGCAACTCTGGACGAAATGAAAATATTTGAACAATTACTTTGACACAGAGCACTAAGCAGTTTGTAAAAATCTGATCTGCATGTTTCAGGACGTGTGTGTGGTTAATACTAAAGTTGTTTTTTTTTAGTGGATGATGATGGAGGAAAGATTGAACATGGAGGAAATGGTGAGCTGAAAATGGAAAGTGGACTGTCAACACAGAGTGAAAGTTTAAAAGAAGATAGTACCTGTGGTGATGTCATTAAAGTTTACATTTTCAAGGCCGATGATGGTGAGGATGATTTAGGTGAGTAATCAAGTGGATCAATGTCATTTTAGTATTCCATTTTGAATCCTACCAAAAAAAAGGTTAGGCAGGGCAAGTAGGAATTCTGGGCATAATTTGTGATTCAACCAGTTACTTAAATTAAGAATATTAGACACACCGAGTTCTTTCATTTTATGTAAGGATCCTTGTATTTTTTGTTGTGCTGCTGGTTTTGAAATACTGTAGCTGATGAAGGTGAGTCGATAAGCATTAGTTTGCTTATATAGTGATCCTGGTTAATTGGGCTTATTTGGGACAACTCTTAAAGAACAAAAGCTATTTGAGACAATTTCCATTTTATCTTGTACTTCCATTGTAAATCCCCTTGAAATTTCTAAATAATTTATATGTTTAGATGGGGAGAAAAATGCTGGAAGGGGAGTTAAATAATTATTTTTACAAAGTGATATGATGTGTCATAAATCATGTGCAAGTAATGGGGATTTTTAGCTTCTTATAATGACTATAATGAAATATAATGACTTTTTTTGTTATGCAACTTAAGGTGGAACTGTAGACATTGGCGAAAGTGAACCCGATAATGAACATGGGGTTGGACTACTGGATCAGGGCAACGTGGGCAGAATATCACGAGAGAAAATGGTGTACATGACTGTTAATGACCCTAATCAGGAGGATGAGGATATAAGTAAGTACAGATTTCTTAAAAAGGTTTTGCACTTAATAAAATAGAGCCCCAATGTAAATACAATCCTTCCAGAGTGTTAAGCAAATTAAAGAAATTGAGTGAGTCAGAATGGATTACTGTTCCCAGGCATCTTTTAGAAATCCACCTTAAACTTTGATGACATTGCTTGAATACCAATTAGAATGCAATTTTGAATCTAAGGTATTTTAAAATAATTTAATTTGGACTTTGTGTTGGGTGAAATTTGTGACCACTAATGTTGAGTATTCGAATAGTACATCATGTGAGCAGTCTCTTGATGCCTGAAATGTGGATGACAGTTTGATGCCATGTGGTTTGAAGTTTATTCAATTCCTGTCCTACAGGTTGTACCCCAGTGTAAAACAATCAAATGTTGGAAAAGAGAATAATTTAATACCCACCCATAAAAATCCTAAAGCTATTTTGACAGCCAGTTAAACCAAATGCAACGAGTGTCAAAATCTTTGAATCTGTATGACATTTAAAAGCTATTTAAGAGCTTTAAAAAATCCAGATTATCTAGTATTTAGACTTGCATAGCTCTTTGCCTAACTGAAGTACTATCATCCCATCCTGATGCAGAATGTTCATGCAAATTCTCCACTGGAGAATTAGCAGAAGTTTTGTTTTCTCCCCCAATGTCTATGTCCATCATTTGAACACATTCAGGAGTACAGTCGTAAACCACTGACTTGTTTGAGAGGAAATCCTGCAAAATTGAATCCATTTTGATTAATCTTAATATATCTGTTCAGCCTTGTCAGTGATAATACAAGCACTAATTGTTGGCAGAAAAGGCAGGCTTTGAGTGATTATTCTACATGGTCTTTTAAGAGATTATATCATATCATTCGTCCTTTGGCTAGTCAACTAGATTAGCCAGGCTGCAGTAATTATATTGACCCAGAATTGCAAGATTTATTGAACTCCACTATGTTCCTTTGGCAAAGTGCATTCAGTTTTCAACCACTGGCTTGCTAGTTTAGAAAACTAATAATCTAAACTAAAACTAATAATTAGCCACTTATATTAAAATTGGGTGAAATTTTAAAGTTAAGTTGTATATACATGTTCTTCAGTTAAGTAGTTAATACATTTCAATGGATTATCTCATAGTGAACGCAACACAGCATGAGGAGAACTGCTACCTTCAAGCAAGTAAGTGCCTATTGTTTTATTTCACTTATCCTAAAATTTGTCAAGTTTCAAGAATTTGAACACACAGAAATTCTAGGTGGATAATTAATCAAATTATTGTTTTGTACATAATACTATCCCAAACGGTACATACTGTACAATTTGCATGATTTTTACTACAAGGAAATGTATATCAGTTGAAAATGAGTTTATTGGTGTATATTGTAGATTTAATGTATTTACATACTATCTGTTGAATATATAGATTATTTATACACCATTAGCTCTGGAAAATTTTATAGATTTAATGAGGAAGATAAGACAATTGAATGGAGGCAACAACTGATAATAGTAACAGGGTCTTATACTTAATGAGGTACTGAAGGTTTGACCGGGTGTAAGATTACATTTAACCTAAAATACAGTTTATTTACCCCATTTATCTGCTGGTATAAATGTTAATACCAACTTTTTGAAAAATATTATGTTGATTTGTGGGTAACGAAGCAGCATTTTTTATCCATCTTGAACCATTGCTGTTACTTTTGTGAAAATACTTCAGAACCATGTTGGATAGGGAATTTCAGGATCCCATAATGTTGAACTGTGATGCTTATCTTTGGCAATGATATCTCATATAACAGTTGTCACCTTTCGGATAATTGTCAGAAAGACTATGGTGCTGAAGTAACGATTGAATTACTTAGTAAGTGCAGAAGCCACACAATGGGGAATTAATCTGATGCTTATGCCTTCTGAGGAGTACTTGCTGTCAGGTTCTGGGGCTGTTACGACTGGTATGCAGTGCCAAAATCACCTTGATTTATGTTATGAATTCAGCCACTGTACAGTTATCCTTCTTATCTCAGTGACTTTAATTTTGTTCATTTTGGTGCAATTTTCAGGCAATAATAGGCCAATTTCATGCAGATAAATTGCTTCAGAGTTTGAATTAACACCTTAATGTTGTCTGATTGATATTCTGGAACTTCAGTGGGTGATCTCATCTGCATGGTCAATGAGTCTTTACGTCATTTTATAAACAATAAAGAGTCATTGAGTCTTACAGCATAAAAGCACACACTTCAGCTAAACTTATCCATACTGTAAGACTTTATGACTCTATTATCATGCATTGCCCAGTGAGGAAGTCCCATTGCCCCCTGTATGCATACATCTACTGATGCTTCTGGACACATCATCAGTGATGTTCCTGAAATCAGGAACATCAGCTGCCAGTCTCTTGCAGAGGTCAGTATACTTGCCAATGTTCTTTTGGCGGGTATTGGCTGCTCCCCAGCTCTTACAAAGGCAATGGTCTGCTTGGAGGTTTGGGACCGCTTCACCCACTCCACTCCTGCGCTGATGGCTTCAGCGATGGTCTTCAGGACCTGATCATGCCTCCATCGGTACCGTCCCTCACCAAGTGCCCTTGTGCAGCTGCTGAGGATGTGCTCCAGGGTTCCTCAATCCCTCTTCCCTAAATCCCTCTTGTCCATGCAGTCAGTATGGCCACTGTGTACAGTCCCTACTCTAAGACCACTCATTGAACCCAAACCCACTCCCCCCACATAATCCTCAGTATCCCTGCAGGGTATGTTCCCTCACTCTAAGAACACTATGTACAATACCCTCACGATAAAACCACTCAGTACAATCCCCTCCATGTAAGGCCACTAGGATCACTCAGTGTACAATATCCACTTTAAGACCACTTACTGTATATCCTCTCACTATACAATCCCTCATTGTACTTCCTCTCACTAGAAGAACCTCCCTCTGTACAATCCCTTCAGTGTACATCCAATATTGAGCAGAATAATATCGAATCATTCTTCACTGGGCTTGAACTACAGTGGTATTCCACAGAGTTAAGTACACAAAAGGGTTTCGAACTGCATGGCTGATTGGGTTAAAATTCCATTTTCAGTAAATGCTTATGGTCCGAACAAATTTGCAAATGCATAACTAATAGAGATTTGTTTATCTGTGATTCCAAGTGATTTTTTTAAAGTGCAAAATTAACTTACTTGAAGGAATTGAAATAGATTTTATTGTTACTTGTTTTTCTAGATTGTGCTGACATTGCAGATGAAGTTTACATGGAAGTCATAGTAGGAGAAGATGAAGCAGCAGTTGGCCATGAACAACAAGTTGAAGAAACAGATATTAGCAAAACATTTGTTCCGGTAGCTTGGGCTACTGCATATGGTAAGTATGTTTTTTTTTTCAAAAGCTACCAGTTAAGATCAGTGATTAACGCTATTTCCAGTTACAACAAAGTTTGAGTAACTAGTGTTTGATCTCTTGTGCCGAGTGGTTAATGTCATAACTTTGTGGAAAATTGTTACCACAATGCACTCAATCAAGATAAGTTAAGAACTATTACCAAAGCAATTAGGGTCATTAATTAGGGAACATCATAACTCTAAACACAAATTAAGCTAAAAGTTTGACTTAAAAGAGAAAAATTTGCTTAACTGATTGAGAAGTTTTAAAATTAAATCGTTTTATTCCATTTTTGGCTGTGAAAATTAAATAAAAAATATGTTCACTTATATCAGTGCTCACAAAACAAAAGCTTTTGTTGCAGTAGCACATTGTAAGTACATGTACACTGAGGCCAGTGAGTGGCGGTTTCTGACAATTTGATGTATGTATAATGAAAGCACACAATTTGGGTATTTGTTTTCTATTGAAGACTTCCTCCAAGAGTTTTGAATTAGTTCAATAATTTTATATATCATTATATAGACCATGCACCCATTTTTAACCTCATAGCTGATTGCTCAGTCTAATTTAAAATTATTGCATGCAAGCAAGATATTGATACCTAGGAGACTATGTATACAGTTGTAATATTTGTTAAGCACTTGTTGAACTTTGACATTGTTTTTGTTTATCATATTATTGATAATGTCAGATCAACAGCACAATTTTTTGCCTACATGCAAGGAATTATTGTATATGAAACAAAATCAACTCCCATTACTGGGTTTGACAATTTTTCTAAATCCATTTTTGATTGAGTTGATATTTTAAAATTGCTTGGCTAGCCCTTTGTAAGGATTGTAATGGCTAAAGCAGATGAATTATGAGAGTGATTTATATACACTGCGTCCACTTTATTATGTCCACCTGCTCATTAAGGCAAATATCTAATCAGCCAATTATGTGGCAGCAACTCAAATGCTTAAAAAGCATGGTCAAGAATTTTCTTATGCGTTTACATAGAATGGTGTGAAAAACAACACATCCAGTGAGCAACAAGTCTGTGGGAGAAAATGTCTTGTTCATGAGAGTGGTCAGAGGAAAATGGCCAGACAACTTAACACTGACAGGAAGGTGACAGTAACTCAAGTAACCAAGTGGTACAACAGAAGAGCATCTTTGCAAGCACAACGCATTGAACCTTGAAGTGGATGGACTACAACAGCAGAACTACTTAATAAAGTGGCTTTTGAGGTTATATAGAATATGAATATATATGAATTAACTTAAAATCTGTAAATAAAATGGGTACCTGAAACTGGTCATTTTGTCTTCTCAGGTAACAGTTCGGATGCTGTAGAGAATAAAAATGAAACAGGCAGTCACCTCCTCCAGGCAGATGGAACAAATGAGCTTACCAGATTGGTAAAACCAAAATCAAGGAAAAGGAAGAGACTTGAAAGTAGACAATATCAGACAGGTACTTAATTTTCCTTGATCTTTTATTATGAGTCATTGCTTGGCATTGAAAACATTTTTTTGCAAGGCTCTTTAATACCTAGTCCACTCACACAGCAAAATCTGGCATTTTACTTGCTCTCATGAATGCAGGTGATGTCGTTTCTCTCAAATTTAAATTATTAATTTATTTTTACTTTTAAAAAATACTTCACTAATTGACTATTCACCTGTTGCTCCTAAAGCAGCAAATAATAAACTTAGACAGTCATATACTTAGGAAGTAGTTGAAATGGTTTCGTTTTGATAGGAGGAAAGGAAACATTCCATCAATTTCTTCTCCTATTTATTATCTTATTTTATTACATATTGCTTTATTCACTGACTGAATACTTGTGCCATTGTTACAAATAAATTGTTCCCTTAGATGTGAGTGAGTGATTACAAATACTTGGTCAGTCTTTTATTTTGAAACAGAATTATTTGAAGTCTTTGCAGGCAAGTTCCTAATCTTCTCTTGGTGCTGTCTTTGGTGATGCTGATAGCAATTTATGATGTGCTGATCATAAGTGAAACATGTATCTCTTGATGCTTTTATACCTCAACATGTTTTTGCAGAAACTTGGTGCACAATTGCAAGATCATGAGGGGTATTAATAAAGGTGGATATTCATATTTCTTTTCTCAGGGTAGGGGAGTCTAGGACTTAGAGGGCATTGGTTTAAGATGAAAAGAGAAAGATTTATATGAGATCTGAGGGGCAAGTGTTTTAACACAAGTGGTGGTAGGTATGTGGAACAAGCTGCCACAGGAAGAAGTAGAGGTGTTTACAATTATAAGGAGCTATTTGAATTGATACAGTGATAGCAAAGGTTTAGAAAGATATGGGCCAAACATAGGCAACTGGAGGTAGCTTAGGAAGGCACTTTAGTTAGCAAGGAGAGTTATCTTGAAGGGCTATTTTCCATATTTTGTAAGTCTGTTACTCCATGGTTGACTTTGTAGTGTAGCAGTACAATGTATTAGCCATGAGATAGTCTGCAGATGCTGGACAGCACACACAAAATGCTTTAGGAACTCAGTAAATCAGGCAGCATCTATGGAAATGAATAAACAGTCGACGTTTTGGGCTGAGACCTTCTTCGGGACTGGAAAGGAAGGGGGAAGACAGCAGAATAAAATGGGGGGAGCGGGTGGTAAGGAAGATAGCTAGAAGGTGACAGCTGAAGCCAGGTGGGTGGGAAAGGTAAAGGGCTGGAGAGTAAGGAATATGAGAGAAAAGGAGAGTAGACCATAGGAGAAAGGGAAAGAGCTTTTTGATGAGAGATAGAAGTGCATAGAGGCTGGACATCCATGGTGAAAATGAGGCGGTCAGGGCCAAGGAATTGAAAGTTAGTGAGAAGATCGAGAGCATGAGAGGTGTCGTCGTGTAGGTGGGAAGGGACTGAACAAAGAGGGATTGAAGGGAGTTGACATATGAGGACACGAGTTCAGTGGAACAGGAGCAGGCAGAGACAATTGGCCTACCTGGACAGTCAGTTTTGTGGATCTTTGGTAGGAGATAGCAGCAAGCAGTGTGGGATAAGGGAACTGTGATTTTGATGGCAATGGATGGGAGTTCTTCAAGGTTCATTACACTATTATTGTGTGATGTTTTTGGAAGATGGATTTGCAAATTACAACAAAATAGAGACAAATCACCATGCATATTCAGTAAAGAAAAATATGTAGAGCTCTGCAAAGATTAGCACTTAACGGGTGTCCAAATGTTGTGAATGTATTCAATAAATTGAACCTTTTTATGAGCTTAGTATACCAGTTGCTTTAATGTCTCCAAGCATGAACATTTGCTTCCGGACCTTGTAAGTGAATGGCTGTCAGAAATGGAACCCATTATTTACTTTTTTCCCATCACTGCATTTCCTCATAAAGCTACTGAGTAAATGGTGATGTGGATAAAGTTAGATGACAAGTCAACAACATATTGCATTATTGAATATCATGTCATTATTCACTCCTTTAAATTTCCATTCCCCGAAACCTGCACCATATTCCAGTATTTTTATCTACATAGATGATCTTTTCAATATTTGGGGCTGGAAGGAAATATTAAGGGTTTATTTTTACTTTGAGAAGCCTAATATGTCTTGATTTATTGTACTTGGGGACAAGAAATTTCCAAATAAAGGGTTTTGCTTAAATCTACATAAAATAGGTTTGTGAAGAATTAAAATTTAGTTAAGAACTTTGATCCCTCTCTCAATTTTGTTTCTCTATCCTTGTTATCAATCATGCCAATTAAGTTACTTTTGTTTCTTTATTCTGATACAGCAATCATCATAGGGCCTGACGGGCATCCTATTACAGTTTATCCATGTATGATCTGTGGAAAAAAGTTCAAGTCCAGAGGCTTTCTGAAGAGGCACATGAAGAATCATCCGGAGCAGCTGACTAAGAAAAAATACCAGTGTACAGACTGTGATTACACTACCAACAAGAAGACCAGTTTGCATAATCATCTGGAAAGCCATATGCTCATGAACAAGGTGGAGAAGACCTATGAGTGTGATGAATGTGGCAAGAGATTTACTCACCCAGGAGCTCTGGTTTCCCATAAGTTGGTTCACCGGGAAAAGGGAGCTACAAAGATGCACAAATGCAAATTTTGTGATTATGAGACTGCAGAGCAGGGGCTTCTGAACCGACACCTCTTAGCTGTGCACAGCAAGAATTTCCCTCATATATGTGTGGAGTGTGGAAAGGGTTTTCGCCATCCATCAGAACTGAGGAAACACATGCGAACCCACACTGGGGAGAAACCCTACCAGTGCCAGTACTGTGACTATAAGTCAGCAGATGCCTCCAATCTCAAGACCCACATGAAGACAAAGCACAGCAAGGATCTGCCTTTCAAGTGTGAGCATTGTTTAATGACTTTCACGGATGCCAAAGAACTGCAGAAACATACAGCCATTCATCAAGGACACAAAACCCACCAATGTACACATTGTGATCACAGGAGTTCTAACTCCAGTGATCTGAAGCGCCATATTATTTCAGTCCATACCAAGGACTATCCTCACAAATGTGAGGTATGTGACAAGGGTTTTCATCGACCCTCAGAGCTCAAGAAACACATGTCAACTCACAAGGGTAAAAAACTGCACCAGTGTAGGCACTGTGACTTTAAAATTGCAGATCCTTTTGTTCTTAGTCGGCATATTCTTTCAGTCCACACCAAGGATCTTCCATTTAGATGTAAACGTTGCAAAAAGGGCTTTCGTCAACAGGTTGAGCTCAAGAAGCATATGAAGACCCACAGTGGCAAAAAAGTTTATCAGTGTGAGTACTGTGAGTATAGCACTACCGATGCCTCGGGCTTTAAACGACACGTTATTTCTATTCACACAAAGGACTATCCTCATCGTTGTGATTACTGCAAAAAGGGCTTCCGAAGGCCTTCAGAAAAGAACCAACATATCTCTCGACATCATAAAGATGTTGTTTTGGTGGAGGGGCTATCATGAACTATTTTCAATTTGGAAAGCATCTGCTTCTCATCATTTGTTGTACAAAAAAGGAATATTTGTGTCCTTTAATTGTTAAAGACTTGGAAACTTAAGTTCATGCTGATTACTGAACTAACTTCTCTCTCCCTCTCTCCATTGTATTGTGTCATGGATTGGAGCTTTAGCTTGAATTGAAAGTTGTATGTCCTTTGACTTGGAAATCCATTAAATGGACATTTTTTTGCAACATGGTGTCAACTCTTTTAAGAGATGAAACTAACAATCTAGTTGCAACCAGTCAGCTGCAGATCATAGTCCCTGCCATTATAATTACTGGACCCAAGATTAGATATTGTATTCAAGAACAATTTAGCTTCATATTAACTATTGATGGCAAATGAGGCCATTTATCAGTTTGTCTTATTGCTCAGTTTTTTGGAGTGCTACAGTTTTTGTGCTAACTGGCTGAACACATTCTCAGCATATTCTGTATTTTGAAATTTCCTTTTTGTTTGCGCTGTAGTTAATTTTTTCCGATATGCTTCTGAAGCTGCAATGTATTATGGTAATAGTATATTTTCTGTTTTTCTTTGAATTTTTTCTACTATTTCATCTTTTAAAAGAAAATTCTTCAGTGATATACCATTGAGCCTAAAGGCCTCCTCCGACTTCCCACGTTCTACTTGTATTTCCAGATGCGCTTCATTCCTGTATTGTGTGGTCTAGCAATGCATCGTGGTGGCAGAATTCTCTCAGCTAATTTACTTTTCCAGATATTGTGTAAAAAGAATGACATTATTCATGTTTTTACAAGTGTACACATTTTTTTTCCAAAATTATATTTTGCCAATGTCTGTATCTTGTATAAATAAAAGAAATAGCACTATATGTTTTCTAAAAAAAAGGTCCAGTGCTTTCTGTAGTACACCGCAGCTTAATCTTAAGTTAGCAAGTTAAAAACTGTATTGTCAGTTCTGCATAAGTTATAAAAGTTATACTTTGAAATAACTCAGGTGGTTAGCAATACCTTATTTTATACAATGTACCTCAATCTAGTTACACTGGAATGAGGTTCATGGTGGAGGTGAGTAACAGAGGTTAGTATTTTCTGTATCATTAAATCTTTCCAACAGAAAAGCAAAAGGGGAGTGGGTGCAACTTTTTTAAAGTACTGAGAAATGATTAATGGAAAGTATGCAATATGGAATAATATCCTGAAGTCTTCAGATCAGGATTAATTTGGAAGATGAAGGGAAACTGAAAAGTACAGCTTAATTCCAAAATTTCATGTTTTTATATTTTATAAAATATTTAATTCAAAGCCGCATGCAACATCAGGTTTCTACAGAATCCTGTAAGTTTTCAAGTATAAGTTGGGCTTTATATTCATTAGTGCCTAAAAGAGCATCTAAGTTTAAACTAATTTTAAATGAAAGATCTTTGACCATTATTGTATAACTTGCAGACTAATTCCTCAATGTATTCTCAAAAGTTTGCACACTGTTGGATGAAAAGAGAGAAAATTACAGTATTTAAAAGAAAAGGTGGTATTAAATAATTTATACAACACAGTGATTAACATTACTTACTCAAAAGTCATTTAATTTAATGTTATACCGTCCTCAATGTACATGTTTTAAGCAATACATTTGTTAAAATCATTAGGAATACTAATTTTATTCTGAATATAATCTTTCTAATTTAGCTGACTCCTGACCCTCACCATGCCTACAAAATATAGAAAATATAAACTTTGTTACTTTTAAAATCTGTTTAAAGTACCCGTGTAGGAACACATGGAATTGAATCCCACATTGCGATTTGAGCATTTTCTCCCCATCATGATTTCTAAGTTAACACAAACCTGATATTACAACAGTGCCCCAGTGTTCTTGATGCATTTTTGGGATTTAATTTGTACTGTGACATTGGGAGCTTTGAAAATTGCACTAACAACAAATGCAGTTCTTTTGGTTGGGCTTGTGTACTCATTGTACCATACAGCGAGAAGCAGTGTTGTACATTATCATAATGCAGGCCTGATGTTGGACAGAGTTTCTGAGGCAAAAGTTATTTCTGAAGTAAAGTAAAATGATGGAGAGTGGGTAATAGGGAAAATGTATATGTTTATAAAAAAAAACATTCTTATTAATGTTACCAATTGCTCATTGTATAAACTTTGAGAGGGAATATAAACTGTTGAGCAATTGAATTGTATTTAATACACTTTGAAGGGCAGCTAAGAGAATTCTTTGAATAGGTGTAGACTTTTTTTATACTGAGATAAAACGTGAACTAATTAAAAGCTAATTGATTTGAGAAGAACACACACAAAATGCTGGTAGAACACAGCAGGCTAGGCAGCATCAATAGGGAGAAGCGATGTCGACGTTTCAGGCCGAGACGTCGACATCGCTTCTCCCTATTGATGCTGCCTAGCCTGCTGTGTTCTACCAGCATTTTGTGTATGTTGTTGTTTGAATTTCCAGCATCTGCAGATTTCCTCGTGTTTGATTTGAGAAGGAAGCTTTATATCATTGTACCTGTAAACAAAACCATTTTCAGTGTCACTTATATGCTAAAACAATGTACATCTAATCTGTAAACAAAATAAAATTCAAATTATTTTCCTCAACATCACCTACTGAATTTCCCCAATGACTTTTTTAGAAATAATATTTGTAGTAATTTTGCTATTTACTGTTAGCAATGAACTTGTATGGTATTTGTTTTAGTAGCAGATTAGCCATCAGGATTATGAGGAGTAACGAGTACTACTTTTGCTATTTTTAAAAAAAAATTCAGATTATTACATTTTAAAATATTTATTTCTGCAGGTTATCGCTTATTGTCCTATTTATGATTTGGATTTCAGTTCTATCAGAATGAGGAGCATTAAGGATATTTACTAGGACAATGAAAACTATGCACTGATCTACTGACCAATATGAACAAGGCATATCAAACTAATGTTGATAGAGATGACATGGTGGAGGGAGGATGCATTGTATTCTAACATTGTGTGTCACAGTTAACAGTAGGATGAACTGCAGTTTCATTCAAAACCAGTTTCTGCTATCATCAGAAAATTCAAAATATAAACCATGGTCATAGTTCCACTTACATTCTTGAAAATGAAAAATACCAACTATTCACAGGCTGTCACAGCATGTATTTTGTGTATTAAGCGGAAGAGTGTACAGAAAAACTGAAGATAAAATAACTTGATATATGTTATATTTGCAATGGATCATTGGTAAAGCTGAAGTTGTAAACATGCAGAATAAAAGGAATATTGAATAATGACAGTACAGTCAGTTGCCCATTAATGTAAAGCTGAACATAACCATTGATGTAATAAGCTAAGTTACCACATGGGAAGCAGACATGCATTCCAGACAAAAATCTTGAAATGTTTTTAAAATAATCTCTGGTGAATTGGCAAGGTATGGGCACTAGCAGCAGATTTTATTGTTATTATACATCTGCTCTCTTCAGGGGTATTGATAATAAACTCCCAAGGGCAATGAAGTATAGAACCATTTGTGGAACAGGGATATACACAAGTAATGTGACATGAGCAACATCTGCATTCCTTTTCAAAGCCTACCAATCTTTAACAAAAATAACTCCTGCTTAACTTTGAATATCAGGAATTAGACCCCTCTTGGATTCGTTGTCCATTCAGAAATCTGATGATGGAGGTGACAAAGCTGTGCCTGAAACGTTGAGTGTGTATCTAAAGGCGCTCTACCACATCCTTGAAAAGGGTATCCACTGGATGATGGAGGTCCTTGATGATGGATGTTGCCGTTTTGAGGCATCAAATTTGAACGTCCTAGATGCTGGGGAGATTAGTGATGAAACTGACTGAATTTACATCTTTCTACGGTTTTTTTTTCTGTTCCTGTGCAGCAGCACCTCCATGCCACACAGTAAGAATGCTCTCCACAGTACATTTATAGAAATTTGTGTTTGTCATTGGTGACATACTAAGCCTGCTCAAACTCCTAAAGAAATAGCCAAAGTAATTGCATTAATATTTTGGGCCTAGGATAGATCCTCAGAGATGTTGATAGCCAGGAACTTGAAACTGCTCACTCTTAGCACTTCCAATCTCTCAATGAGGACTGGTGTGTGTTCCCTCAATTTCTTCTTCCTGAAGTCTATAATCAAATCCTTGGTCTAACTGATGTTGAGTGCAAGGTTGTTGCTGTGGCACCACTCAACCGGCTGATCTATCTCACTCCTGTATGCCTCTTCATCACCATCTGAAATTCTGTACTGTGGTCAGCAAACTTATAGATGCAATTTGAGCTGGGCTTAGCCACAAAGTCATGGGTGTACAGATCACCTTTGATGTCCGCCAGTGTTGATTGTCATTGTGTTAGCCTTTCTGGTTCAAGAGCTTGTTGGTTGAGGGGTAATAACTCTGCCTAAACCTTGTGGTGTGAGACCTGAAGCTCTGGTGCATCCTCCCTAATAGCAGCTGTGAGAAGAGAGCATAGCCTGGATGGTGAGAGTCCTTGATGAATGCTGCTTTTCTTTGACAGCATGTGCTCAATGGTGGGCACAGCTCATGATGGAATGGATTGTATCCACTACTTTTTGTAGGCTTTTCCATTCCAAGGGCTTTGGTGTTTTCATACCCGGCCATAGTGCAACCAGTCAGCACCCTCTCCAAGGTGAAGATTGTTGTGTGTTCGCCGGACTTCTCCTTTCTGTAGTCCATAATCAAATCCTTGGTCTAACTGATGTTGAGTGCAAGGTTGTTGCTGCAGCAATAGAAGTTTGTGAAAATCTTAGATAACATGCCAAATCTTAGGAAACTTCTAAGAAAGAGGTGCTGCTGTACCTTTTTTGTAATGGCAGTGGCAAATCTCAGGTAGTATATGGTGATAGATATGTGGGTACTTTGATAATAAATTTAGTTCTATTTTGCTGCAATAATTCCCTCTGGGTTATTATATTCTCAGGGCTACTGAACTAATTCATTAAGTTACAAATTTAACTCTACAGGTTGTATTTTGAAAATGGGGTTAATATTTGTATTTAGTAATTGAAGCTAAATGATTATGAAGAGATTGTATGATTAATCAAGAGTGAAATTCTGAATAAAAACCTTGAAGTAGTTACTTAAGCATATCTTTTTGCTGACAAACTGCCAGTACTGAAAAATGATAAGCAGGCTATTATTTTTCATCTCTTCATTTTGTTAATATTCATGGTGCTCTAACCTGCTTCCCTGATTTAAAAAATATATATATACAAGAATATCAAGTGAATGCACACAAAATAAGAGCAGAGGCCATTGACCATCAGACCAATTCTGCCATTTAGCATGATCAGAGCTTATTGATGACGACTCCTCTGCCAGTTGTCCAGTACCATCTGTTCCTCAATCTATCAAATAGTTATACACATTCACTGTAAATCTACTGATCCAGCTTCCACTATCTGCCAAGGCGGAGAATGCCAGGGCTTCACTGAGAAGAAATTTCTAAGTACAGTACCTTGGTTTCACATGACCAACTCCCTCTTGTTACGTTCCCTTGTTTGAGATTCTCCACTTGTGAGAATATTCCAATATTCCCCTTAGAAGTATGCATGTTTGAACAAGATCACCCTTCATTCTCTAAACTCTAAGAAATACAAGACCAAATTATTTAATCTCATTTGGTTGGATACCCCTTTCCTATAAATTCCTGCAAGAGAATGAATCTCAGATTAGTATATACTGACATTCTGTACAAGTATTTTGATAATAAATTTACTTTGACTTCTTCCCATTCTGCTTTGTATTGCCTCCAATGCTGCAAAAGGTTAAGTAAGGGAACCAACCAAACTTGCACCAGGTGAGACCTCACCAACATCCTGTACAATTATAACAAAACCTCCCTGTTTTTAAACTCCAAGCCTTTGAATTGAAAGTCAAAATGCAGTTTGTCACATTAAATACATATGGATATTTGGAAAACCAATCACAAATAAGAAAATCTGCGGATGCTAGAAAAGCAGATGTGTATTATCTGGAAAACCAATCTGGTTTATCTACAGAGGGCATGAAAGACATTCTTCAGGATTAAACAAAAAGCACATTTCATATTGTAAGTTCAATTTGTTTTCAGAAAGGGTTCTTTCTAAATACTCTCAAATGAGATGTATATCACTCTTAGTTATATCTTAGCATTCTCAGTACTTTAGAAAGAATTATACTCTGTGCACATTATTACTTCTCCCAATCAATGTGCCTTTGCTGATATTTTTTGTGGTATGCTTAAGTTTGCTTTAAGGATGGTTCATGAAAATTATCTCAGCACTAGTTTTGGAATATACACATCCAACAACACATTGAACTAATATTTTCTGGTACAAATGCAGAATTGTCTTTCAGAAGAGATGAGAAGCAAAGATATTGACAACATTCTCAGGTGTCAATATTCTGTCCAATATTTACCCCTTAACTAACAGAACAATGATGGACGGAATTAAATCTTGTAAAAGGTAATGTAATGCATTTTGGAAGGACTAGTAAGGCTACGATGTCCATATGGAATAGTACTGTATGTCCTTAGAGAAAGTGTTGAGTAATAGTACCGTGATGTGGTTGTCCAAAGATCTATGAAGGCAGCAGCAGCATATGATAAGTTTTTATCTGCAATTTGAGAAGGATAAGGGCAGCTCGGAGGTGTCAGTGTTGCAGTTGAACAAAGGAGACTATGGAGCCATGAGGGAGGAGCTGGCCAAAGTTAACTGGATGGATATCCTAGCAGAAAAGACAGTGGAACAGCAATGGCAGGTATTCTTGGGAATAATGCACAAGGTGCTAAATCAGTTCATCCCCCGGAGAAGGAAGGATTCAAAGGGGGGAAAGGGGCCACAGTGGTTGACAAAGGAAGTCAGAGATTGCATAGCATTAAAAAAAAAGGAAGTATGACAGAGCTAAGGTGAGTGGGAGGACAGATGATTGGGAAATTTTTAAGGAACAACAGAACTTAACTAAAAAGGCAATACGGGGAGAAAAAATGAGGTACGAACGCAAGCTAGCCAGGAATATAAAGGAGGATAGCAAAAGCTTTTTTAGGTATGTGAAGAGTAAGAAGATAGTTAAGAACAATGTTGGGCCCTTGAAGAACGAATTGGGTGAAATTGTTATGGGAAACAGAGAAATGGCAGAATAATTTAATAAGTACTTTAGATCTGTCTTCACTAAGGAAGACACAAGCAATCTCCCAGATGTATGGATGGGCCAAGGACATAGGGTAACAGAGGAAATGAAACAGATTGACATTAGGAAGGAAACGGTGATGAGTAGACTGATGGGACTGAAGGCTGACAAATCCCCAGGTCCAGATGGTCTGCATCCTAGGGTACTAAAGGAGGTGGCCCTGGAAATTGCGGATGCATTGGTAATCATTTTCCAATGTTCCTTAGATTCAGGATCAGTTCCTGAGGATTGGAGAATGGCTAATGTTATCCCACTTTTTAAGAAAGGAGAGAGGGAGAAAACAGAGAACTATCGACCTGTCAGCCTAACATCAGTAGTGGGGAAGATGCTAGAGTCCATTATTAAAGATGAAATAGTGGCATATCCAGATAGCAGTGATAGGATTGGGCCGAGCCAGCATGGATTTACCAAGTGTAAATCATGCTTGACTAATCTATTGGAGTTTTTCGAGGATGTAACCAGGAAGTTAGACAAGGGAGATCCAGTGGATGTAGTGTACCACGATTTTCAGAAGGCATTTGATAAGGTCCCACATAGGAGATTGGTGGGTAAAATCAAAGCTCATGGCATTGGGGGGAAGACATTGACATGGATAGAAAACTGGTTGGCAGTGAATGGGTGTTTCTCGGAATGGCAGGTGGTGACTAGTGGGGTGCCACAGGGCTCGGTATTGGGACCACAGCTGTTTACGATTTACGTCAACGATTTAGATGAAGGCATTGAGAATAACATCAGCAAGTTTGCTGATGATACTAAGCTGGGTGGCAGTGTGACATGTGATGAGGATGTTAGGAGAATTCAGGGTGACTTGGATAGGCTGGGTGAGTGGGCAGATACTTGGCAGATGATGTTTAATGTGAATAAGTGTGATGTTATCCACTTTGGGAGTAAGAACAGGAAGGCAGATTATTATCTGAGCGGTGTAGAGTTAGGTAAGGGAGAAATACAAAGAGATCTAGGAGTCCTTGTTCATCGGTCACTGAAGGTGAATGAGCAAGTGCAGCGGGCAGTGAAGAAGGCTAATGAAATGTAGGCCTTTATTACAAAGGGAATTGAGTACAAGAGCAAGGAAATCCTCTTGCATTTGTACAGGGCCCTGGTGAGACCACACCTGGAGTATTGTGTACAGTTTTGGTCTCCAGGGTTAAGGAAGGACATCCTGGCTGTAGAGGAAGTGCAGCGTAGATTCACAAGGTTAATTCCTGGGATGTCAGGACTGTCTTACGCAGAGAGGTTAGAGAGACTGGGCTTGTACACGCTGGAATTAAGGAGATTGAGAGGGGATCTGATTGCAACATATAAGATTATTAAGGGATTGGACAAGATAGAGGCAGGAAATATGTTCCAGATGCTGGGAGAGTCCAGTACCAGAGGGCATGGTTTGAGAATAAGGGGTAGGTCATTTAGGACAGAGTTAAGGAAAAACTTCTTCTCCCAGAGAGTTGTGGGGTTCTGGAATGCACTGCCTCGGAAGGCAGTGGAGGCCAATGCTCTGGATGCTTTCAAGAACGAGCTAGATAGGTATCTCATGGATAGGGAAATCAAGGGATATGGGGACAAGGCAGGAACCGGGTATTGATAGTAGATGATCAGCCATGATCTCAAAATGGTGGTGCAGGCTCGAAGGGCCGAATGGTCTACTTCTGCACCTATTGTCTATTGTCTATAAATGGACATGATGGTTAAGAAGGCATATTTGCATTTATTAACTGATCAAGATGGTAACAATATAAAACATCAGTTAGGTTACAACTGGAGTATTGTGTGTAATCTTCACTCACTGCCACCTTCTCTAACCACTGCTCAATTGTCCATTTGTTGTACTTCCTCTCATACTCACTGCTACCCTCATTCAGCAACCATTATTCCTCATCTTCCAGGACCTTGGGTTTTGTGGCTGTACCATATAGCCTAGAGTATAATAAGGGATTACTTTATGTTTTAGTAACATGTCATTGAACGCCCTATTAGGCACGTATTGATCTGTACATGTGTGTCGAGTTCAGATTCTCCCAGTAACGCACCATGAAACTTCACTCCTGTCTCCAGCATTTTTGTTAATAGCATTGTTGTGTAACCAGGCCACATACACAACAAACTGGCGACAAGGTTAATGAACCTACATCATATCGGAATGCCGTGTTTTAATTGATAATGACACTCCGAATAAGAGCACAAGGAGCGGGAGATGGAGGCAGAGTGAGACTGCGAGCCTGAGAGGAAGCAGGAGCACAACCAGGGTCGGGAACGTCGGGAGAACAAGAGACACAGTCGGAGCCGCAGCACGTCCAGGCGAGACCACAGCCAGTGCTGAACCCCAGGGACTGAGGGTTTGCTTGCCCCAGAAGGAAGATAAAAAGGAGCGACACACGCAACTAGACGAGTGCACTCGTGGCATTTGCAAAAAGGACACGTGAGTCAAAAAGAAAATGAGAAAAACGGGGCTAAATTAACATAACAAAGATGGCGACGATTGGAACCATTACAGCATTTGATAGTGGCATTGAAGACTGGGCAACTTACATTGAGAGAGTGGGGTTATATTGTGAGGCTAACAGTGTTAAGTATGAAAAGAAAGCCAGCGTCATACTCAGTATTATGGGAGCAAAAACGTATGGGCTGCTACGGAGCTTGTTAACCCCTGAAAAGCCAGCTGACAAAGTGTTCAAGCAAATAGTAGATACTCTCCAACAGCATTTAAACCCCAAACCACTGGTCATCGCTGAAAGATTTAAATTTCACAAACACAATCAGAGCAAAAATGAAAGCTTTTCTGAATATTGTGCTGAATTGTGCAAATTATCAGAACATTGTCAATTTGGAGCTGGTCTATTGGGCACATTGAGGGACAGGTTAGTCTGTGGCATGCACTGTGAAACCATACAGAAGAAGCTCCTGGGTGAAAAAGACCTTACATTAGAGATAGGCACTGGACATTGCAATATCAACAGAACAGCAGCATGGGGTGCTTCACAGATACAACAAAAAATCTCTGGAATATGCTACGGATAAAATGTCACTGAACAGAAATGAAGGGAAGTAATGTTACTATTGTGGGAACAGGTCACATGACGCTGATGACTGTTGGTTTAAAGACAAAGAATGCAGAAACTGTGGCAAACAGGGCCACACTGGCAGAGTATGCAAAGCTGGTAAACAACAGAAAAAGGGCAAAATACAGAGAAACAAGGAACCACAGATAGGAAAACACAACAATGTACACAAAATGGAAGAAAGCAGCTCTGATGAAAACGACTCTGACGAAAGTGAATTGTCTTGTCTGCAACTTCACAGCGTGAAAGAGACAGATGATCGGACAGTAATAAGGATCACTCCACAAGTGGCAGGCGTGAGACTGAAAATGGAGTTGGACACAGGCTCAGCTTTAACAGTGATCTCTGTACACAACTACAAATGACTGTTTTCTCACATACCTCTAAAATGAACTAAGCTACTGCTAAAGACTTAACAGGACAGAAAGTGCATCCCAAAGGTAAAATTAAAGTGACAGTGACACTACAGAGACAAACTTCTAGCACAGCAGTTGAACCTCTATGTACTGAAAAATGGAGGACCACCGTTGCTGGGACATGAATGGTTCAGGAAAATCCAGTTAGATTGGCACGCCATCAAGGCACTGGATGTATCAACAAAGGAGGGCAGGTCGGCAGGGAAGATGTCTGCAGCTCTCCTCTCACCCACTGTTGACTATTACAATGACGACAAGGAGCTAGACAGCGTTGACGATGAGGACCAATGCAAATATCCGTGGCTGCGACTCAGATGAATATACAGAGGATGCAAGGGAGACGGATATTGTCAATAAGCAGGATGATGAAGACTACCTGGAAGTAAAAGAGCAGATGTACCAGGAGAAATTGACATCTTTCAAAAGACAGCTACAGCAGTTACAGGAAGACACTTTGCAGGAGTATCAGAAAAGGATGAAGAAACTAGATCAACAATACAAAGAAAGAATATGAAATGCAGAGCTTTTTCTGCAACTGTAGACAGAACAAGTGGAAAGGAATTATATTGAAGAGAAGAAAGCAGCAGTGAAGGAGTTTAAAGATAAAAAGATTGAGTTAGAAGAAAAGAAAAAGATGATTGAGAATGAGAGGATAATGATGGAACTCACAGGAGATTCTATGGAGGTAAAGCTAATAATGACTAGGAAACTAAGGAGGAGACCTAATGACCCTGTTCCAATTACAGATAAAAGACAAAAACCTACACCTGCGCAGTTAAATTACTTGTTAACAGATGAACAGATAATGGAAGATCTGCAAACTCTCAATAAGCTTAAATCTCCAAAAAGACCAGCATCTCTGTCTTCTCCTGAGCATCTTCTCCGCACTCCTGCTGAATCACCAGCACAAAGATATGAAGCACGAATAGAAGTTGGAAAGTTATATTACAACAAGAGATGGTGTCATAAAGGTCAGGCTATCTATTTGGAATCTAAGGAGAATACAAAGATTGGCTGTGTAATTAGCTCAGTTGGAACAAATGAGAAATGGGCAAAGAAGACAGGTGATAGCACAAAGATGCGTATATATCTAGGACATCTGCACAGAGGAGTCCTCATGATACGGAGGCAATATGCTGCCTAGAACTCTTAGCAAGTTGGAGGCGCACATTTACTTAACTCCCTATGCTCAGAGGTCAACTTTTCATGACTTTTATATGGAAATCTGTATTAAAACAAACAAGTTTATTAACAAACGTTATCCAGAGAGGCAGAGAAGACCCCCACAGAGACTTGAGTTATAAATGGGTCTTAGACCAAAAGTAAAAAAAAGGCTTGTTTTAATTTGATATTATTACATTACTTTGTTATAATTTGATATTATCAAGTTACTAAGAAAACAAATGGTAGTCATTTGTATGTTAAGGGTAAACATATTTGTTTAGCATAGTGCCCCAGTAAAAACAACAGTTGATACACTATTAAAATAAAAAAGGAGTGTACCATATAGCCTACAGTATAATAAGGGACTACTTTATGTTTTAATAACACATCATTGAATGCACTATTAGGTGCATATTGAGCATGCACTATTAGGCACGTATTGATCCGTACATGTGTGTCGAGTTCGGATTCTGCCAGTAAAGCTCCATGAAACTTCGCTCCCATCTGCAGCGTTTTTTATTAATAGCTTTGTTGTGTAACCAGGCCACGTACACAGCAACGGCAAAGTGGTGGGATTATTCCCTTGGTACTGCTTGTCAAATAGACTTGGTCTCACTGAGTTGTCTTTTGGGTTTGAGTAGTCCGTGAGACAGGATCAGCAAAATGCCAAGTACATCCTACCAGGAGAACTATCAGGTGAAGTGGAGGGGTTCCTGGGAGTTGGAACTTGTTAGGAGCAGCTCCTAATGGATGGGTCAGGCCCCACTGGAGTAAAGTGTCCACTTTGAGCTTGACTGAAATTAGGACCACAACTGTCCCACAATCATTCCTACCCTGGCCAGATCTAGTCTTGTTGTTTGAAATTGTCCTGAGCACATATGGATGGAAATTCATGAAAGCAGAAAATGCAGATTTCTGGTTGTTCATGTTTGCTCCAAAAAAAAATCAAATCATTACACAGTGTATTGACAGTGGCCCTCTGCTCTGCTTACAAATAAAGAATTCCTGGATTTAATACATTGATATGTTTATGTGTTTTAGATGAATGTCAACAATCGGACTCAAGATTTAGCATCTAGCTGAAATGATTGCCTGAAATAGTTGAGATGATTGCCTTAACGTGTAGCGTAGCTTCAAATGCCTGTATGCTTTTGTTCTGCATCTAAACTTCCTTAATCCCACCATTCTTCGCCTCCTTTTAGTTTGCTTTCTGTGGAAGGTTTTACCTTGAATTAAATACCCCGACTTGTTCTGCAGATCCACACAAATTTTGTTACATTGACATATGTCATTAAAATATGTAAAATGTCATACATTTGACATGGGTGCCTACTACAAACTTGGAAAACAAGCACATTAAATTTAGCACATAGCATGTTAACTCTTCATGTTAAAACTAAAAATTAACTCTCATATGTGTGGAGATTCATTCCTACAAATTCAAGATTCTTTCAGTTCTAATAAGGATCTTGGCCTGAATCATCGACTATTCATTTTCCTCCATGGATGCTGTCTAACCTTCAGTGAGTTGCTCCAGATTTCCAGCATTTGCAGTGTAGTCTCTCTTGAGTCTCCAAATCAGTTATTCAAAAAAAATCAGTTTCTCTAACTCTATCTCTTAATACCACCATTTTTTCTCTTTCTATATTTAGTGTTCCATACATGGCTTGACATTGATTGAATAATTCAATATCCAGTGGGTCTCAATAAGAATTCTTTAATAGAATGATGAAGAAATATGGTTTATATAGGTTGAAATTTCACTGTGGGGGCACTGCACTGCTCTGGTCCTTTAATGACCTCCAGCCACAGTGGAAAAGCCCACAGAAAGTTGAAGCACAAGTATAATCTGGAGACAATGTTACACCACCGACTGCAAGCAAGATTTAGATTGGGAATAACATACCTTTTCTCAATGGAGATTTTACAGCTGCAGGAAATTAAGGTAGAAATGAGTTTAGTGGCTGTTCTAAAAGCTGATGTTGTGTGTTGTAATATATTTAAAAATGTAAGACGATGAGAGGCATTGATCGTGTGGATAGCCAGAGGCTTTTGCCCAGGGCTGAAATGGCTAACACAAAGGTTTTAAGGTGCCTGGAAGCAGGTACAACAGGGATGTCAGAGGTTATGTTTTTCACACAGAGAATGGTGGATGCATGGAATACACTGCCAGAGACAGTGGTAGAGGCAAATACAATAGGGTATTTTTAAGAGTCTCAGATAGGTACATGGAGCTTAGAAAAATAGAGGGCTATGTTGTAGGGAAATTCGAGGCAGTTTCTAGAATAGGTTGCATGGTTGGCATTATACTGTGGGCCAAAGGGCCTATAATTTGCTGTAGATTTCTGTATTTCTATGTTCTTAAATATTAAAAATGTTTTAAAATGTATTTCCTCTACACTTACAGTTTTTTTTATTTTTGCGATTGCTTGTTTGATTATTAATGATTTTTGAAATGCTGAAAACAATGTCAGGGCATTTAAACGCATTTCAAATGTGACAACATTGAAAAATAACAAATTTGAGGGTATAGATGTGACTTTTACCGAAGTTTTTTTAAAAAGATGTTTGTTGGGAAGACAAATTCTGGCTGACCTATGTGGCCTCTTGTAGGGTCTCGTTAAGTCAGTTTCAGGAGGTTTTGGTGTAATGCTGTGGTCCATGGTTATCAATTAGCAAATGCTGGAAATTGAAAATAGAAGCAGAAAATGCATAAAATACTCTGCCAGATGTAGTGGAAAGATATGAAATGCTATATGTGTTTCCTTCTCCACAGAACACCACCCTTTTGTGGCGATACACACAAAATGCTGGTAGAACACAGCAGGCCAGGCAGCATCTATAGGGAGAAGCGTTGTCGATGTTTCGGGCCAAGACCCTTTGTCAGGACTTGATTTTGCTTAAAAACACCAGAGCATATTTATGTAAATTTATCCTCCTACATTTGAATTGTACATGCAGCGTTTTGAAAATTGTGTTGGTTTTCATCAATACTTTGTAATGCAATCTGAATGGCAACAATAGCCACACTAATGTTATTTAAGGTATTCTGAGAACACAAAAATAACCACCAAAAATTATGGAAGCATTGTAGCATTGTTAAAGTGAGATATTCAGAATCAGGTTTATTATCACTGACACATTGTGAAATTTGTTGCTTTCTGGCAGCAGTATAGTGCAAGACATAAAAAAATCTACAAGTTTCAATAAAATAGTAAATATAGGAAATCTTATATTTAAGTTATGATTCCAGCAGATCTCCAGTATTTGTAATTGCTATTGCAAAAAGAATTGGTAAAAGTAAAACGCAGTTTAAATTCTTGAATTTTTTAGAGTTCTTTATAGTAACCCAAGTTATTTTCTCACGTTGGAAGAACTTTATCTATTTATGTTCATGATAACACTTGGCAAAACAATTTGTATACTACTTGTAGATATGCGGAACATTTCTTTATGGGAATCCATCCATTAATTGCATGCCTTTCAATGGTTTTAAGGACTGTTTTATTCCCAAAAAATAAGATCCTCAGTGTAAAAGTCATACGTCATACATTTGATTCAAAAGTTTACATTTTGCTAAAATGTATTTTTGTTTTCAACACAAAATATCAGTACAAAAGTTTGAGTTACAAGCAATGTGCTGGAAGAACTCTGTGCGTCATGCAGCATCTGTGGAAGGAAAATATTTCTTGACCCTACGTCAACTTCTTTCCTGCTACAGATGGTGTATGACCCATCTCCCTGAAAACTGAATGATTTGTGGTTGAACTTATTAGTTCTTTCCTTTTAGTATGCCACCACCCTCTTCTAATTATAGTTTTGAAAACAATACCAAATCAATTATTGACCTTGGCAGAGTGGTACCAACTTCTGTCCTGTATAATTTACGATAATTTGTTTATGTAATTTATGTTGGTATGTTTGTAATGTACTGCGTTGCTGCTTTAAAAAGCTAAATTACATACCCAGAGTATGTATGTTTTGTAGCCTGGGCAAAATTACACACGCAGGACAACAAATACTTTTTCAGGTCCTAAATTCTTTTATCTGTTTTAGATGTTTTAATGGAGAAAGAGGGTATCGAAATAAAAACGATGAAATGAATTTTTTAAAAAACAGTTCTCGCTGTTATAATCTCAGTTTAATTTTGGACCACATCCTTGTTATGTATGCAGTATGAAAATAACTAAAACAAAATATACAAAACCAATACGGTAGTGGCAATCCTTAAAAAAATACAAACACCATTAGAATCCCACCAACCCTGTAGCTTATACACAACATCAAAAATATGAATAAATACTTCTCATCTTAACTAAGAAATATACTCACTTTGACAGACAAGTGCTTAACTTCCAAACACAGATAGGCCAGACCTTGAAACGAATTCTCCTCACTCACACTATGTAAAGAAATTAACACATTCACATTCAGTCAAGAAACAATAAAGAAAGACAAAAATAAACTTTTACAATATATTGCCTCAGAGTTGAATTACTAAAATGTTGAACTTACTAGGCCAATAATGAACTTCGCACAACCATGCTACTCCAGTGCTGATCAATTTACTCATGAAAATCTAAAGCATCCACATGTAAAACTTGTCAAATTACCAATATTCTAGATTTACAAACAAGTATAAATGAATTTACGTGGATATTATCAAATATTATTCATCATTCCTCACCATACCTGGGAAAAGCATTCTAACGTCGTTCTCTCTAGAAAGTGACAATTCTTCATTCTACTCCACCCGTGCAAAATGACATCACCATTTTCTCTGATAGGCACAGGCAGATATTTCAGCATTACCACGGTGAATACATAAGTGCACTTTAACAATAAAAAAATTATATTCAACAGTCACCTGATTACATATGCCCATGCCAATAAACTTAAAATTTGAACTTTAAACTTGAACAAATATTTCAGGAGAGTTATTTTCAAATAAGAGGAGAAAAATGTAGTGGAAACCTCGAAGGCAAAAGTTGGATAAAAACAGCAAAGTCTTAATCAGAATGTTGCAGCAATCCTTTGTGTGGAGCTAAAATTTACGGGACAGTTTATACCAGTGGGAGCTGTGAAGAAGCTGTAAACACAGTAATGTATTAAGAGAATAGGGGGAAAAAATCACATGGAATATAATGTGGAGAAATGTGAAAGTAAACCATTGTTTGGAAGAATATCATTTGTAAATCTTGAGAAACCAGGAAATTTTGTTTTCCCTTGTATATGATTCATAAAGTTTTCATGCAGTGAAGCAAGAAATTGGGAAAGCCCTTTATTATAGGGGGTATTGAAGTGTATAAGTAATTTTTTTCTGTTTTTGTAATGGATATGGTGAGACACTTCAAGAACTGTGTGGACCATTTCAATGGATTACAACAAAGGCTCCTGAGACAACTTCCACAGGAATAGAACATAGAACATAGAAATCTATACGACATTTCAGGCCCTTCAGCCCACCTATTCTAGAAACTTCCTAAAATGTCCCTACCGCATAGCCCTCTCATTTTTCTAAGTTCCATATACCTATCTGAGAGTCTCTTAAAAGACTTTTTTGTATCCGCCTCTACCACCTTCGCTGGCAGTGCATTCCACACACCCACCACTCTGTGTGAAAACTACCTGTGACATCCCCCTTGTACCTACTTCCAAACACCTTAAAACTATGCCCCTTGTGTTATCCATTACAATCGTTTCAGAGAGAGAGAGAGAGAGAGAGAGAGAGCTCTGCACAGGTTGGGGGAAAAAGTTCAAAAAAAGGAGCATCTCGCGGGGCTCGGTGCATTAGAATAGTGGGTATGACTGTGAGGGCAGTTTTCTGTTCTGGGTGTCAAATGTGGGGTATCTGGGAGACTTCCAGCCTCCCTGATGGTCATATCTAAGCCAGGTACGTCGAGCTGCAGCTCCTTAGAGATAGAATGAACTGGAGCTGCAGCTTGATGACCCTCGGCTTGTTAGGGAGAGTGAGACAGTGATAGAGAGGAGCTATAGGCTGGTAGTCACCCAGGGCCACAGGAGACAGATAAGTGGGTAACCGTCAGGAGAGGGTAGGGAAGGCATTAGGTAGTGGAGAGCACACCTGCGGCTGTCCCCTTTAACAATAAGTACTCCATTATGAGTGCTTTTGGGGGGGAAGCAACAGTGGCTGTGCCTCTGGCACGGAGTCTGGCCCTGTGGCTCAGAAGGGTAGGGAACGGAAGAGGATGGCAGTGGTAATAGAGGACTCCATATTTTGGGGGACAGATAGGCGATTCTGTGGGCACATAAAAGTAACAAGGATGGTAGTTTGCCTCCCAGGTGTCAGGGTTCGTGATGTTTCTGAACACGCCCACAATATCCTGAAATGGGAGGGTGAGCAGCCAGAGGTTGTGGTACATATTGGTACCAGCAACATGGGTGGAAAAAGGGTGGAGGTCCTGAAAGCAGACTACAGGGAGTTAGGAAGGAAGCTGAGAAGCAGGACCTTAAAGGTAATAATCTCGGGATTGGGGTCTGTGCCACTTAACAGTGAGTATAGGAATAGAATGAGGTGGAGGATAAATGGGTGGCTGAGGAATTGGAGCGGGGTCAGGGATTCAGGTTTTCGGATCATTGGGACTTCTTTTGGGGCAGGTGTGACCTGTACAAAAAGGACGGGTTGCACTTGAATCCCAGGGCGACCAATATCCTGGCGGTGACGTTTGCTAATGCGATTGGCGAGGGGTTAAACTAGATTTGTAAGGGGGTGGGAACCGAAGTAAAGAAGCAGAGGATGGGGAGCTTGGAGCACAAGTAGAGACAGCTTGTAGGGGGTTTGTGAGGAAGGATAGGCAGATGTTAGAGCAAAGATGCACTCAGCCTGATGGTATGAGATGTGAATATTTTAATGCAAGGAGTGTCATAATCTAGTCAGATGGACTTAGAGCATGGATCAGTACGTGGAACTGTGACTTTGTGGCCATTACAGAGACCTGGATCTCTCAGGAGCAGGAATGGCTGCTGAGTGTGCCAGGCTTTAGATGTTTCAAAAAGAACAGAGAGGGAGGCAAAAGAAGTGGGGGCATGGCATTGCTAATTGTGTCTCCTTCCACCATCACCACCATTCCACGCACCCACCACTCTCTGTATGAAAAACTAACCACTGATATCCCTCGGTACCTGTTTCCTAGCACCTTAAAACTATACCCCCTCGCGTTAGCCATTTCAGCCCAGGGCAAAAGTCTCTGGATATCCACATGATCAATGCCCCTCATCATCTCATACACTTCTATCAGGTCACCTCTCATCCTCTGTCGCTCCAAGGAGAAAAGGTCAAATTCACTGAGCCTATTCTCATAAAGCATGCTCTCCAATCCAGGCAACATCCTTGTAAATCTCCTCTGCATTTTCTCTATAGCATTCACATCCTTCCTGTAGTGAGGTGACCAGAACTGAACACAGTACTCCAAGTGGGGTCTGACCAAGGTCTTATACAGCTGTAACATTATCTCATGGCTCTTGAACTAAATCCCATGGTTGATGAAGGCCAACACACCATACGTCTTCGTATCAATCCTGTCAACCTGTGCAGCGGCTTTGAGTGTCCTATGGACACGGACCCCAAGATCTTGCTGATTCTCCACACTGCCAATAGTCTTACTATTAATATTATATTCTGTCTTCAAATTTGACCTACTGAAATGAACCACTTCACACTTATCTGGGTTGAGCTCCATCTGCCACTTTTCCGCCAAGTTCTGTATCCTATCAGTGTCACGCTGTAACCTCTGACAATGCTCCACACTATCCACAACATCCCCAACTTTTGTGTCATCAGCAAACTTATGAACCCACCCTTCAACTTCCCCATCCAGGTCATTTATAAAAATCACAAAGAGGAGGGGTCTCAAACAGATCCCTGTGGAACACCACTGGTCACCAACCATGCAAAATACCAACCATCTACAGCCATCCTTTGCCTTCTGTGGATGAACCAATTCTAGATCCACAAAGCAAGGTCTCTTTGGATCCCATGCTTCATTACTTTCTGAATGAGCCTCACATCAGGTTCATAAGGCAGGACCTGCCCTTGACAAAACCATGCGGACTACCTCTAATCAGAGTATGTCTCTCCAAATGCTCATAAACCCTGCCTCTCAGGATCTTCTCCAACAACTCATCCACCACTGAAGTAAGACTAACTGGTCCATAATTTCCACTGTTATCTGTACTCCCTTTCTTGAACAAGGGAAGAACTTTTGCAACCTTCCACTCCTCCGGTACTTTGCCCATCCCTATTGATGATGCAAAGATTATCACCAGAGGCTCAGCAATCTCCTCCCTCACTTCCCACCGCTGCTTGGGGTATATCTCAACTAGTCCCGGCAACTTATCTAACTTAATACCTTTCAAAAGCTCCAGCACATCCTCTTTCTTAATGTCTAAACACTCAAGCATTTCAGTCCACTGTAAGGCATCCCTACAATTGCCAAGGTCCTTTTCACTGGTGAATACTGAAGCAAAATATTCTTTAAGTACTTCTGCTATCTCCTCCAGCTCCATACACATTTCCACCCTTACTCCTGATTGTTCCAATTCTCACACAGCTCTTCCTCTTGCTCTTCACGTACTACACGTACTTCACGTACTCTTGCCTTGGGGTTTTCCTTAATCCTGCTCGCCAAGGCCTTCTCATGGCCCCTTCTGGCTCTCTTAATTTCATTCTTGAGCTCCTTCTTAGCACCCTTGTAATTTTCTAGAGCTCTAACAGCTTCTTTAACCTTTCGTAAGCTTTTCTTTTCTCCTTTTCTAGATTTTCTACATCCTTTGTATACCATGGTTCTTTTACCCTACCATCATTCCCCTGCCTCAATGGAACATACCTATGCAGAACCCCATGCATTTCCCTGAGAACGACTGCTCCCAAGTTCCTGCTTAATAGCATCATATTTCTCCCTACCCCAATTAAATGTTTTCCCAAATTGTCTGCACCTATCTCTCTCCAGCACCATGGTAAAGGAGATAGAGTAGTGATCACTACCCGCAAAATGCTCTCCCACCGAGAGATCTGACACCCGACCAGATTCATTTCCTAAAACCAGATTAAGTACAGCCTCTCCTCTAGGTGACTTATCTATTTATTGTATCAGGAAACCTTCCTGAACACACCTAATAAACTCCACCCCATCTAAACCCATGGCTCTAAGTCAATATTAGGCAAATTAAAATCACCCAACACAACAACCCCATCTTTATTGCACTTCTCCAGAATCTGCCTCCCTATCTGCTCCTTGATGTCTGTTACTATTGAGGGCTCTATAAAAAACACCCATTTGAGTTATTGCCCCCTGCCCATTTCCGACTTCCACCCACAATGACCCAGTAGACCATCCCTCTATGACTTACTCCGTTTCTACAGTTGTGATACTATCCCTGACTAGCAGTGCCACTCCTCCACCTCTTTTGCCTCCCTCCCTGTTCTTTTTGAAACATCTAAACCCCGACGCACTCAGATCCATTCCTGCCCACGAGATATCCAAGTCTCTGTAACGGCCACATATTAGTTCAATTCAACAAATGGACAATGCTACTCAACCTTAATGGCAAAAGTTGGATAAAGGCAGCAAAGTCTTTATCAGAAAATCCCAATGTTGTACCAATCCTTTGGGTGGAGCTAAAAGCTAT
The DNA here is from genome assembly GCF_048418815.1 of Hemitrygon akajei. NCBI lineage: Eukaryota > Metazoa > Chordata > Chondrichthyes > Myliobatiformes > Dasyatidae > Hemitrygon > Hemitrygon akajei. The sequence goes on from NC_133128.1 coordinate 61,636,905, forward strand.
GGGGCTGTTTACACTAAATGGGAGTTTCCTAACAGGAATGAAGTTTTGGGCAAACTGTAAAACAGGAAAGTAAAGGTGCATGAAACTAGGAAGCTGATACTTCCCAGAATTGGGAAAGCAATTTTCTAAGTAATAGTATCGAGGTGAAAGGCAATTTTAGATACAGTAGAGAACAATGAAACAGGATTAGTTGCTAAACTTGGAAAGAGGGATTATAATATAATAGAATTTTATCATGTTTGCAATTTTGATGAGGCTAGAACTGGGCAAATTTAAATAAAAGTTGAGTTGACTGAGACTGATTATGGCTGTAGTTAAGTTCTAAGAAAATGTTAATCTATAGTTAATTCTTCAAGAAAATTGTATAAGTGTTGTAAAAATAGTTGTTACAAAAATGTAGTCCAATTGTGGCTATTAGAAAGTAGTAAATGGTAGTAGGTTATTATATTGCCAAAGAGATAAGTGATCTAAGGAATTTCAGATACTGAAGAGGTGTTGCAGCAGTGATAGGAGAAACAAAGAATTTTGTTTGCAGTGTAAGCATTTCTCATTCATTGTTAAGAAGTGACTGTTGAAAATAAATATGAGTCACTTAGTGTGCATAGTATAGTTAATTAAAATTAGCAATAAAGAAATAACAGTGACATTGAACAAATGCTGTCTTTGAGAGAGCGTCCATATTGTGGTAGCATACACAGAAAGAGTGAGGAGCCATCGGTCTAGTGACACAGATGTAATGATTAGAGCACAGTAATAGCACAGGAGAAACCAATGCACAGAAGATCCACAAATTCCCAGAATATGACAGAATATAAATTCAGGTGCAGACCTCCAGCCTATAATCTGTAGCTCTCATACCTGGAATGACTTAAACGACTGAGAGTGATCGATCCAAGTTTCCTCAGGACAATGAGCTACTTGAGAGAATAGGCTGTGATGAAGGCGTGAAGACTGTGATATGTAAAGAGGTTAGGATAATAATCACATGGAATATAATGCGGAGAAATGTGGAAGTAAACCATTGTTTGGAAGAATATCATTTGTAAATCTTGAGAAACAAGGAAATTTTGTTTTCCCTTGTACATGATTCATGAAGTTTTCACGCAGTGAAGCAAGTAATTAGGGGAGCCCTTTATTACAGGGTTTTGAAGTGTATAAGTAAAAACATTTTTCTGTTTTTGTAAAGGATATGATGAAATGCACCAAGAACTGTGTGGACCATTTCAATGGATTACAACAAAGGCTCATGAGACAATTTCCACAGAAATGGATAATTCTACTCAAACTATACCTATAGGTATTGGCACGTGAGCTGAGACTGAGTAGTATATGCTATGTTCCCCGGACCAAAGGGTGATCTTTCTAAAACTTACAAAATTTTATGGGACTTGATAATGTTTATTCCTTTGATAACAAAAAATAAATACAGCTTGGGAATCTGATTTTTTTATGCTCAAGTTCAATCACTTCAATCATTATTCACAGTAAAGGCATGAAATGTAATTATTTGGGCAACAAACACGTAATGCTGGAGGAACTCAGCAGGTCAGGCAGCATCTATGAAAAAGAGTAAACAGTCAATGTTTCTGGTTGAGACCTGTCATCAGGACCCTTCATCACTTGTATGTCGGTTTTGGCATCTGCAAATTTCCTGATGAAATTTAATTATTTATTGCTTTGAACAAGACAAATGAAAATCAGCATGTATAACTTGTTTTTCTCTATTATCCAGCATCTGTATGATCTCTTGTGTTTACATATGATTTGTTTTCTGTCTGATAATGGTAATATATACTGATTGCAAGGTATTGCAGATGGAAACAGTTGAAAAATGGTTATTAATTAATCAATCCCTCTGTCACGGTCTTTAAATGGTTAAATAATCAAGAAGCCTGTAAGGAATATGGATTGGCTCTGAGTCACTTTACTGATAAATGCAATTAACCTTTTACTTGAAAACAGGTAAGTGTTTGCACAAAATAGAATTATAATTCCAAGAGCCAAAAGGATATTTCAGACCAGTTATTAACATTATAGGTTACAGGCAGAATCTATAATGGAAAATCATGAAACATCACAGGATGAAATCTCTCCAGCTTTATCAGATCTTGTTTTATACAACAATCACAAATGTTGGGAATATAAAGTGAGAATTAATATGCTGAGAACTTCCATGGAAAAAGAAATGGAGTTAACTGTTCATTCATAATTTCTTCTAAAAGCATACTTTTCATTTTGTAATTCCATCATCTTTAAATATTTGTACATAGATTGTCATCCCATATGCTTTCCATGATTGATGCATCAGGGTAACGGATTTGCGGATTTTGGTTTCATGAATTTGTATGAGGCTACAATTCCCTCCAGGCTCGGAGGGAATTCACAATAAAAATGTATTGGCTGCTCAATGTTGACATCTTCTTCACAGAACTGTTCAGTATGAGGGGATGTTTGACACTCCTCAGTGAATTTTTCATGTTTTAATCTCCTTTGAATAAAATGTGTCATGGAAACTAGGAAAAGATGGTGACACTGGATGGGTGTTGGTAAACCTTTGCAGATCCTGTAAAAAGACAGTGGCACTCAAGCTGATCACACTTGAATATGGGCTTTAGCGAGGGTCACGTGTGCAGAACATCCTTCTGCTGGTTTGGTTATTCATACTAAACACAAAGTGCACTGCAGATGCTGTGGTCAAATCAACACGTACAAAAGCTGGATGAACTCAGCAGGTCGGACAGCATCACTTCAACGGATGCTGCCCGACCTGCTGAGTTCATCCAGCTTTTGTACGTGTTGGTTATTCATACTGGTTGCTCATTTAACATCAGCAGCCAATGGCCTGATCACGTTTAGCACATGTTAAGATGTGTACAAGATGATGAGAGGCTTTGATCGTGTGGACAGTCAGAGGCTTTTTCCCAGGGCAGAAATGGCTAGCACAAGAGGGCACAGTTTTAAGGTGCTTGGAGGTAGGTACAGAGGAGATATCAGGGTTAAGATTTTTACACAGAGAGTGGTGAGTGCGTGGAATGGGCTGCCCAGTGGTGGTGGAGGTGGATACGATAGGGTCTTTTAAGAGACTCCTGGATAGGAGCTTAGACAAATAGAGGGCTATGAGTAAACCTAGGTAATTTCTAAAGTAAGGGCATGTTCAGCACAGCTTTGTGGGCTGAAGGGCCTGTACTGTGCTGTAGGTTTTCTATGTTGGGCTGTTCACTGTTCAGCAGACTTCAGACTTCCAACCTTGAGTGGTTAACTATGGATACGTGATGTCTTTTGGAGATCAGAAGCCAATGAACCACTGAGCCCAGTGGCAGAGCACTGTTGGGCTTCAGAAAGGAGTCACAGGCAAATCAAGATGCTCTGTTCCAGAAAGAGCTGGTGTATATATATCAGGACGATGTTCAGTTACATCGTCATTGATCCTCTGAATAAGGACGTGTAGGAGCAGGGTTTATTCATTGCACTTTATTTAAATGTTCATAATTACTGTATTTGTTAGTACTTTAAGGTGTTTGAATCAAATTTATTTGTTTAGTTTTCAAATTATGCTTCTGGATGTGCTTCAGTGAAGGGTTTCTCTGAATTTGATTCTTTGCTTAACAAAAGTTTCTCTTGTACAACAAAGAACAGGGACTGAATTCCACACCTTGTAGCACGACAGAACCAAATAAACTCACTGTGCCACTACCAGGAAACAAACCACCATCTTGAGAATGGTGGACAAAACCTGCAATGGTATCAGGCAATAAGCTACCTACTAGAGAATCGATGCCAATGTGCTCATACCCAGAGGGCAACTCCAGCCAGGTGGGCAACAAATTTACACTCTGACAAACTGGCAGAGCAAAAGCATCCAGCACTAAACCCGGGATCTGACCTAAAATGAATAAACATTGCCTCCATCACCAGCTTCTTAGCACCGGGTACCATACTGAACTATTTCCCTTGGGAAATAATGAGGAGCTACTCCGGCTTGATTATTTGCTGCATAATGTTATTGTTATGGTTACGGATCCTGCAACCCGCCTGAGTCGTGGGTGCTGTAAAAATGAGTGCTGCACCAGTTGTCGTTTGAGACATGGTCCATATAGGAGATGCTGAGGAGCCTTCTGAAGAATCTCATTTCTACTGCCTGGATCTTCTTATACAGTTCTGCTGTCAAAGTCCATGATTCGCACGTGCACAAGAAGATGGAGATCAAAAGTGCATGCAGGAGTTCCAACTTGGATCTGAGAGCAATGTTATTGTCTCTCCTGATTGGTTTTAGTTTAGCCAGAGTGGCTGTTGTTTGGGCTGTCCTTGCAAGGACTTCAGGCTTTGATCCTTCTTGGCTAATGATGGTGCCAAGATACTTGAACCAGTTGACAGTCTAGTTCTTGTCCACTGACTGGTTTGTGTTGTGATTAGCTCATCATTGTTTCTCATCAGTTTGGTTTTCTCTGCATTGATCTCCATGCCAAATCTGGTAAATGTATTGCCCAGACGGTTCACAAGGTGGGCCAATTCATCCTCACTTCCTGCCACCCCATCAATGTCATCAGCGAACCTGCGGTTCTTTATGATCTGTCCTCCAATGCTGACTGTGGTCTTCCAGGACATCTTTCATTATTCGCTCCAGGAAAATGTTGAACAGTGTGGGGGAAAGGAGGCAGCCTTGTCGGACTTCAACTGATGTGTGGAATCACTCCCCACTGTGCCTTGAACAAGTACCGCACTGCTAGCTTTGGTGCAGAGCTGCACGATGATTTGGAACAGCTTCTGGCCCAGGTTGTATCTCTTCATTGTGGCCCAGAGTGCACCATGCCACAGCTTATCGAATGACTTCTTGAAGTCCGGAAACACATGGAAGATGTCATGTTGATGTTGGTTGTATTTCTCGCACAGTACTCAGATGTTGAATATCTGTTCTGTTGTACTTCTTTCACTTCTGAATCCAGCCAACTCTTCGGCGATTATTTCTTCTTCCTGTGGTTTCAGCCTGTTCAAGATGACTTTCAACATCACTTTGCTTGCATTGCAGATAAGACTAATGGTTCAATAATTCTGGCACTGCTGTAAGTTACCTTTCTTGTGGAGAGTGATGATGAGTAATTTTGTCTGGGCTGTTGGCCATTCCCCAGTCTGCCAGATGGTGCTGAAGATATTAGTGAGGATATCTATCACAGTCTCTCCTCCATGTTTTATCAGCTCAGCCGGGGTGTTGTCCATTCTTGCAGCTTTCTCATTCTTCAGTGATCTTGTGGCTGCTTCTACTTCTTCCCGCAGAATTGGGAAGTCATTGGTGTTTGATGAGTCCTGGCTTTCAAGTACGCTGGGAGCTCCTTGGGTCTGATGGTTGTAAAGGTCTGAACAATACTCAGTCCATCTGTTGAGAATGTCTTCATCTTCTGTGAGACAGTTTCCTTCTTTGCCTTGGATGGTGCTGACTCGTGACCATCTCTGTTTAGTGAGGTCCATCTCAGTACACTGCCTCTCAATCCATTCTTCCTTGGCCTTGATCATGTTTTCCGCTTGCGCATCTATCTGAACGCTACAGCTCCTGCTATTGTTGTTTTCTTAGTTCTCTTCAAGTCTCTTCTAGTGTTGCACATTTCCAGGATCTCCTCTGTTAGGGTTGGGTTTTCCACTGGTGTTTTCCAAGCATCTCATTGGCTGTTTCTGTCATAATTTCATTGAATTTAGCTGTCAAAACTTCAGCACCTTTGTCAAGCGTCAGCAGTGGTGCAAGTTTTCCGCCAACTGTAGCTTTGAGGGATTTGGCAATGGGGGGCTCCTTCAGTCTGTCCAAGTTGAATTTCATTCTGCATAATGAAGGACATTTAAAAATGTGTCCAATGCCCCTGCATCTACTGCCTTCCATCCTGCATCACGTCCCCAATCAGCACATTAATCTGGCCAATCCTACCCTTAATCTCATTGTTGTACTTTGCTATGAGCAAACCGAGGATTACCATCTTACAGTCCTTCCTCTCAAACTTCTCCCCGAGATCCTGAGGTCTGACAATTAAACTTTAATCCCTGCCTTTTTAATGTCACGTTCTTGAACCTGTTACTAGGAAGCAATGCACAATGCAAGACCCATGTTGATGACTACAGTGCCACTTTTACTGCTCTCCAGTCGTGGAATCACCTGTGCACTCCTTTGTTTGAGAATATGGTGAGTGCCCTCTTCTAAATGCATTCCTTCACACTGTGATAATCCCCAACCCCAGTCTTTAACTCTGAGTACCGATTAGAGCAACTCTCGCTCTGAATTTCCTGCTCTTCCTGCCCTTTTAGATGCCCAGCCCATTTCTACCACAAACCCTTGTATTTGCAGGATGGCCGTCCCTTAGAATATGCACTTAAGACAATACTCAGCCTTCTATAGGTTTCACAGTGATCCTGACCATCAAACTCAGAAGCCCTGAATTAGCTCTCGTGGATAGTGGGGACCTTCCTACTTGTGTGGTTCCTCATAATACATGCTTCTTGTAATTCACAGATGGAGCAGAAATTCCAGGTATTAGTTCACAGTTGCCCATCTGTAACTTACGTCTTCTCTATCCCTTTTTTTGATAGGCCAATTAAAATTTTTCCCTGTGGATGATGCCTACTCAATCAGCTACTTATAATTATTTTATTAAGTAAATAATCTTGTTTAAGTCCATAAGACGTAGGAGCAGAATTAGGCCATTTGGCCCATCGAATCTGCTCCACCATTCAATCATGGCTGATCCTTTCTTCCCCTCCTCAGCTGCTCTCCCCGGCCTTCTCCCCGTAACCTTTGATGCCATGTATAATCAAAAACCTATCAATCTCTGCCTGAAATACACCCAGTGACCTGTCCCCCACAGCTGCCTGTGGTAACAAATTCCACAAATTCACCATCACAAAGTCACAAGTTTCTCGCTCTTAAATGTAATTTATATGACAACTTCAACTCAGAAGGAAAACAGAACTAATCACTACTCACCTTTTGGCTGTCTGCGATGTTACATTTGTAATTGTTCCCTCTTTTTCTTTGAAATTCTGGACGCCACTGTTACTCGTAGCAAGTGAAGGTCCAAAGCCTGGACAATGTGTGACCTTTCAGATAACGCCAAGTTCTCCCAGGTCCCTTCTTTCTCCTCTACCTGCTCCTGTTTTTCAATAGAAAATATATTTACTTCTTTAGCTGTTTGCCCTTGTCTGACTACGGGTAAATCTTTCAATCTAATTTCCCAAGCCACTTTAATCAGTCTGGCTCTTGCACCCAAATAACTCGATCTTCCTGATGTTTTGCATTTGCTTTGAGACTGATATTGTCTTCCTCAAAAGGAAGAGAAATAATCAGCACATTCTTATACCTTTTGCTTGGAAAATGTATTAACTTCTAACTTAACCCTGCATCTTTCCAATATGCAAGATTCAATCCAATATGCTGAGGTTTTCCAGAACCTTTCTGTGTGTGTATATTTACACACGTACAGATGACCACATGATCGGATGTTATCAAATGCTCACCTGTGGAAGGTTGGGAATACTGATGTTCTCATGTGAAGTTTGTATTGATGTTTGTGTTGTGGAACTCAGTATTTGAATCATTTCTACCTTGTGTTTCATATAACCAGTTGCTGCTTTTTTTTTAGCACCTAGATAATGTCTAATAAGCAGATAGACTAATAAGCAGCTTTAATATCCTAGGTGTCAACATCTCAGAGGACCTAGCCTAGGTCCAACACAAAGAAGGCTCTGCTTTGTTTGGAGTTGGGGAGATTTGGTATGTCACCAAAGACTCTTGCAAATTTCTGGAGATATATGATGGGGAACTTTCAGGCTTCACCGCAGCCCTGTACGAAAGCTCCAATGACCAGAGCTACAGAGGGATGCAGACTCAGCCGGCAATATCACTGGCACAACCCCAACCCCCATCATTGAGGACATCTTCAAGAGGTAGTGCCTCAAGAAGGTGGTATCCGTCACTAAGGGTCCTTACTGTCTGGGATTTACCCTTTTCTCATCATTCCCATCAGGGAGGAGGTACAGAAGACCCACACTCAATGATTTAGAAACAGCAGCTTATAAAACAGTGATGATAAACCTGATTCTAATTCTAAGAACGGCTGCATGATGGATGGCTTCCAGCTTGTGCCACATGATGCTCCCTGCTTCTTCCTAAACTAAAGCATTGAGCATTACTCTTCCCGGGTTGTACAGGACTGAATGTCCTGTCTACCTTAGCTGCCACCTCCATGGAAGTCAAAATCAGACATACCAAACCAAACCTAAAGCTTTCTGTGCCTAACAGGCCAAAGTGCTTTTTTACCTTTCTCAGATTTTACAACGCATAAATATTCCAATGTTACTGTACCTTGATAGGTCTTTAATTACAACCATGTAATTACTTACGGTTCCTCCCATAACTTATAGATTTCTGTCACATCTAATAGCTGCAGGTTGAAATATTATCTCACCCGCTGAACTACAACTCATGTAATGTATATCTGCAGCTTTTGGCAGAGCTATGAAGTTAATGATTCTATGACATACTTTCCGAGCTGATTTCCCCAAGTACCATTTCTTTCTTCTGTTCTCTCTCTGCAACATACAAAACTTGTGCATTTGTAAACTGAGTCCAGAGTATCATTGGGCTAGGAAAACAACTCCATTCTTTACAAATAAGATGTGAGTAATCCAGGGGCTTTGACATACAACCCGCAGGATGTGTGTGAGGCCTGTTTGTACTTTAGCTGACATTTTCTTCCTTTTCCTGGGAATAAAAGTGCTGCCGCCCTCAAAGCCTCCTGTGTATCCACTGGGTGCAGGCTTGCACCAATGCTATTACTTTAAGTTTTGTTTCCAAACTGACTTCAGTAACTGAGCAGCTGTCTGGAGTTCTCCCTGTGTTCCTTTGATCTGAAACAAGGAACCCATGCAGAGTGAACTCATTTGGTTTTCGGTCAAAAGGCTGAACCCTTGGGGCCTACTTTCTCCTTCTTTTGAAATTTCTCCACGTAGCCAAGCAGTTTTCGTAGAACCCAGAGGCAGGATGTTGTTCTGAACAGTGAGAAGCTGACTCCTTAAAAACTTTTAATATCTTCTTCGATCCTCATCTCTTATCAAGCTCTGTCCCCTACTCCTCCATACAGGTGATGACCCCCACATTACAGCATTTCAGAGAATGTAAATTCACAAATGACTACCAAAAAACCCAAGATACAGGATAAAAATTCCTCTCACAAAATGTGTTTCAATTTTTATTTTACTTTCAGCTTGCATTACTTGTACAGATTATATAGCCTTATGGAATATCACAATACAGACATTTTTATTAGGAATGTTCCCTCCTCTGTGTATCATACAGTGCCTCCAAGAAGTATTAACCACCCTTAGAAGTTTTTGTGTTTTACATTAAATCAAAGTGAATTTACCAGCAGTTCGATCTTCCAGATACAGGTGTATTTTACTACAATCAATTGACTACACACAGGTGATCTCCATTTATCTAATTATGTGACTTCCAAAACCAATTGGCTGCACCAGTGATGATTTGGTGTGTCATATTAAAGGGGTGAAAATTTATGCAATCAATTATTCTACATTTTATATCTGTAATTAATTTAGATCTGCTTTCACTTTGGCATTAAAGAGTCTTTTTTTGTTGATCAGTATCAAAAAAATTAAACCCACTGTGATTCAATGTTGTAAAACAATCAAATATGAAGTGGGGGGAGGGGTGAATACTGTTGTCTTACACTGGCAATCTTTCCTGTTTCTTCTCGCTCCTGAGGTATGGTTTGGGACTGGAAAGATAGTGTCACATCTTTTGTCTCCACAGAACCTTTCATCGCGTAGCTGGAGTCAAAATGAGGAAGGGGGTAATGGACAAGTGGAACCAGGTTTTGAAGGGTGGTGGGAATGAACAAAGGGAGATGGACGGTTGAATGTGTGTGGGAGGATAGCCCCGGGGAAGCGGCTAACGTGGAATCGGAAATGTTAATATTCATACCATTTGATTTTTGGTTACCCAAGGGGAATATGAAATGTTGTTCATCCAATTTGCATTTGGTAGTGGGAAGGACACTTGAAATGAGCATTCAAAACTCACGTTAATTTCGAGTTCGCTGCAAGCGCCTGGCAGGTTTGAAGTCGAACAATGCTCTCGGGGCCATTGCCCTCTGATTACCTGAACTTCTGAGATGTCGAAGGCGTCTTTGATTTCTACCTTTTACCTACTGGGCTATTTCAGTTTAAGGAGGGGTTGTATAATAGACCTCTGATTGCTTTACAACTTTAGAAGCTGATGCTTATCTGCAAAAGAACGTAGACGCCTAGTACTGTAATCGAAAATGACTCAAGCCAACCAGCTCCGTGCATCTGGAGTCAGGCAGGCGGGGAGAGCGGCCAGGGGGCAGGGGATACTGATCCCGGGAAACTCGGCAGCAAGTCCAGTCGCCGTCTGTATGCCGGAGAGATGACCGACTCACGGAACGTGAGCCTGGAGTTCTACTGCGGCTCCAACCCTCCCAAAGCCGCAGAAATTTTACGGAGTGAGTATGCAAACTGAACGTTACCTGGCGGCGTTGGCTCTCCGCTTCACCCTTCAGCACCGCGAATATGGCACCCGAACTGTCGCGGCGACAATTTGTGGGCTTCGGTCTACAGAGACGGCAGAGTGACTCCAGCAGCACAGAGCCCGGTTCGGGGCTGAGGTACGAGCCGGCTCAGCCTCTTCCCTGCCCCGGTACACGGGCATGGGCGGCGGCTGATGCGGAGACGGGGTTTCGAAGATCCCACACTCAACCCAGGCAGGAGTGCTCCAACCCTCCCTAAATAAATCCTGCGGTTCTTGTGATAAAATATAGAAAACAGCTCTTTCTTGGAGTTTATTGGGCGGGTCGCACAGTAACAATGCCCATAGTTTTAGTTCTCGAAGCATTCATTAATCTTTTTTTAAATTTTAAACTCCAAATTTATTCCAAATAGCCTTATTACTATCCCCATATTTTACAGTACGCCAAGAGTTAACTAAACTCTTTTGTCAATTCCGTAACTTATTTGCAACGTTTCTCCTGCTGATGTCATCAAAAACCAAGGATAGGCGTTATTGTTGTGGTTAACACCAAACTCTCGTTACTGTAGCCGGACAACCAAGTGTGTCTTTATCCTTTATAGCTATGCTGCATATGGAGTCAGAATGCTTGCACATTTTGTGCTCTAGTTTCAAAATATCTTTCTCAAAGTGTGGTTGAACTGGTTGATTTGTGAACAAGAAAGTGATGTTAAAATTCGTCATACGCTTCGAAAAAGTATTGCTTCTAGGGAGGATCCCCAAAATAGCAAAGAGCTGGATAAGACAGAAAAGCCAGTGCTTTTGAAGCCACCCCACTGGCTGTCAGTCTTGAAAATCCAGCTATTAAAGAACCAGCAAGCATGGAAAACGGATGGTGGAAGTATATTTTGTAAGTTATTTGCAAATAAGTGCTTCAGTGCAGGTTGGATCTGCTTTTCCCCCCCAATCTCACGATTCTGTGTCGTGCAGATCGTCTCAGATGTGTAAATGCTCTCGATGTTTTATAAAATAAATCTATTTTGGCAAATAAATAAACGCATTTCAACCACACTCTGACCTTGCTGTTGCATTGTTAATATGAACGTTACTACCAGTTATTGGGAAAAGACAGCTGATAAAATGAGTTCGGCCTTACGAGAGGAATAACAGACTTGAGTGGTATGTGTGAGATCACAATCAGTGAATGATTTAGATGGAGTGCAGTGTTTATTATTCGGTCGTTACCGTGTAGAATATTATTTCTTTGTACTTGGGAATAAAGCCACACAAAACGCTCGAAAATGAAGTATCCGAGCACACCGACGTTAACAGACTACGTCATCTGTTATCCAGGAAATTGTGGCCGTCACTTTTCTGTGCAGTGGAAGCTCGATCTGGACAGTTTCCAAGGACAATCTGGCTCTGTATAAGCGGTGTAGGATGTTCATGAGAAAATGGGGGGGGGGGGGGGGGAGGCAAAAACGCAGTACAGTATGTACTGTAAAACTATGGAAATCCCCTGACTTCCCAAATAGCCAGTCCACCCTGATCATTCATTTCCCCACCTCAGACCATGCCTCTCTTTTTACAATTATTGCTGTTCCAGAAGATTAAAACTGATAGTTACTAAATATACCTGTGCTGATTCTCAGACCTGTTCGTTTGAAATTCTGGCTGGCATTTACAACCTGAAGCATAAACAATGATGGAGCATGTGGAAGGATCTCCATACTGGTGAACGCAAAGTGACAAGTCATTTCTACAAGTGGTTATATACTTGTCTTTCATATCACTTATGAGGTTTCTCATTTGTTTGCCATAATTTCCTTTAATACTCAAGATATTATGGTATTTATTGATATTATTCCATTTCTAATCATTGGTACTATTCATGTTTAACATTCATGTAATTGCATCATATTTGGAATATGGTTTATTCCTCTGAAGTGCTTGACATTGAGAAAAAACCCAAAATCATATGTTGTGGATCATTCAGGATTTCTTTAAATTCAAATGGACCATTAATTCCTTTGAACTCATGTCATCACCTCGAGAAGCATGAAGTTGATTTTCAGAGTTTAGTTGGCTGAGTGAAATGAGTATTTAGATTATTTTCCAGATTTCTATTCTTTAACCCCACTGTCCTTATTTAGTATTGCAGATTTTTCCCTCACACAAATAATTGTTAGAATGTTGGACGCTCTTTCAGAAACTATAGTGGATGATGCGCTTAACTTTAAAAAAATGAAATGGAAAGCTAGAAAAAAAAATTGCAAAATAGAATTCCAGGAAAACTGAGCCAGCACTGACATAATAATCTGATAGGGCCCCTTGTATGGTGTAAAACTATGAATACTTGATTAACCTAAAAATATGCACTGTATCATAATTCCTTTCAGTTATAGCCAAACTTGTTTTTCTTAAGAGAAAATGATTAATTTCAGAAGTTATTTTGCTCAATTAGCCCAGGACAGTATTTATGCAGCCCTATCTGCATGTCATTCCCCCCCCCAAAAAAAACTTCTTGCCTGTCATTTACTTGTTGGGGGGAAAAGTTGAGAGAAATATTTTGGGACACTAGTGGTCTAAACTGTCAATCCAGTGAAACTAAATCTGTGCAATCTAGTCAGTAGCATTTGGGGATTCATTTGTAAAGTTTTGTATTTCTCCTCTGTCTCCTTGAAATGGATGCTGTAAATTCCAGTTTTCTGCAGACTTTTTAGGAAATAAATCAATGTAGAAATAATAGTTTCATTTAAGATGACTCCTGGGGAAGGATGTCAGGTAATTACAGAATCAGCTTTAGAAATATACCATGTGTGTAATTAACTTTAATTACTCATAGGCGATGGAGGAAATTAACTGATTCCAGTTCCTAATCAGTGTGCTGTTTTTCATAAGAGGCTTTACATTTTAGTGATAATATTAATCTCTGAAGCATGACCACCCACCGCACTTCAACAGCAGTTTAGGCAAGACTTTGCATCTACTCAGCATAAGAATAAATGTGTGAATTTGAGATTGTAAATGGCTTGTGAATGGAGACCGCTCATTTCAAGTAGTGAATGCTTTCTCACCCCACAGATCTGAATTCGCCTGCCATCATTTTGTACAGTGTTCTCACTCTAATGGCTGTAATTGCAAATCTTGTGTATTGCGAGGAAGTTGTGTATCTGCTGAGAAAAGTCCCATCTTCAGACAGGAGAGCAACTATAATATGGGTCAGCGGGGCTGCGCCGGTAAGTGCTGTTAGAACATCCAGCTGGGAAATTTTCCAGAAAATGCTTTCAATTCATCATTCATTTTCAAATATCATCTTTCGTTGCTTTAACATAATTCATCCAAAGTTTTTCAAAGTGAGAAAACTTCCTTATAAATTGTGTGAGTGCAAGTAAGGGACATGCTGGAGGCCAGGATAGGGTGCATCTGGCAACTTGCTCTACCCCTGAATGTCCCTGAGCCCAAAGGCAATGCTTGAATCTGGTGCTGAGGGTGTGGACACAAAGCTTATCTGCCCCTCTATCCCTATGCCATCCATAGCTGGTGTGTGTAGGGCTTCCATCCATCTGACTGGGTTAGATTCAGCCATCCTTTTTATTTCCTTTATTTCATGTAATAGTTTTAACAAATGTGCTTTTAAGTCCACATTTTTTTAAACTATGGTGCTTGTGCTGGTGGTGGGTTAGACGGTTCTAGGGTAGTACAGTACAGAAAAAGATCCTTTGGCCCATCAGATCAATGCTAACCATCAGTTCCCCATCTGTACTAATCCGATTTATCGGTACTGTATGCCTTGGCTATATCAATAATGATTTGGACCAATGTGTCTGTGCAAAATTCCTCCCTTTCATCTCCAACCTCCTATGTCCAACTCCTTTATAGCACAGTGTTAAAACATTTACATTAAGCAGACTGATGTATATAAATTGAGTGTCTTAAATATTTGCATTTAGTTTTCCTTCATTTAATTTGAGAACTTTGTCATATCATGGTTATCCCCAAGAGTGACCAAAGTTGCTCTTTAGATTATGTAATCCCCTGGGTCGCCTCAGGCTCGCTCAGCTCGTTCTCGTCTAGGGGGAGCAGCCTTCAGCCCCGCCAAACTGGGTAATCAGCTTGTGTGGATGCTGTGTGATGTCCCTGCCTCGCCCAAAAACAGACAGGACACCATATGCGATTAAATGATTACAGTTTATGAAGATTACTATAACTGATTAATAACCATACAGTATATATGAAGGAAACGAAAATAAAGAAAAGGCGCCAAACTTATCAAAGTCCAAACCACTTTGTGCACAACCGTTGGAGCTCAATTACTGAAGTCTTCTGGCCACCATTCGATCCCCTCCGAACTCCTGGACTCACAGCTCAGGACCATCCGAAGTTGTCAACCAAGCACATCTATCTTCGTCTCCTCTCCTCGGGGTACCTCCTGGCCTTAGACCCCTGCTTGGGGTCTGTTCCTCGCCCAGTTTACAGCATCACGTCCTCTCTCTCTCACCCTCGTGCCAATCTCCCCAAAAGCCCATCAACAATAGCTTACAGATTCAGAAGAAAGAACAACATTAATCCCAATTGGTTTACAAAGGAATACAATTCTCGTTATCAGTAAATTTTAACCCAAACAAGCTTCCAGCACTCTCTCGCAACAAAGAAACATTCCTACTTTTAACAAAACAAAGAAGCCATTTTGATTAACATACGCAGTAACAAAGAAAAAGAAACCCCCCTTTACAATTAGATTGCAAGCATATCTATATTCTAAATATGATCAAAATGTATACATTTTATAAAAATGGAAGTAGACATAATCTATAGAGCACCACACACCTACCTGCTCTCTCATTCAATAACCTTCTGTCTTGTTCAATATACCAGAGTTCCTCGAGCCTGCTCTCTCATTCCATAATCTGTCGAGCCCCAAGCGCCTGCTGCTCATTATTTAATATATAAGTAACTGACCCCAGTCAATGAGGCTTGCATTTCATTTTATTTTACTCTCTGCATGTATCAATTTAAAAAAATGTAATTTTACACCGGTTATTTTGAAATCTTTAAAAAAAAGAATTAAATGTTAATTTTTTGTATATTTAAACATAGTTTTTTAAAAACTTTTGTTTTAGGTGATAGCGTCCGCATCTTGTATTGGCATGTGGATTCCTTTGGCATCAATGATCACAGATTTGACAATAGCAGTGTATGTATTTCTTTTGAGGTTTTTATTAATTTATCCCATTTTAACTTTAAGAAGTTGTTTAATTTAAACCCTGGAATACATTAAATTTTAATATTCTTTGGGAAGCATCATCAAAATTATATTCCATTTATCAAACAAGATAAAGAGTTCTTCAATTAGAGGTCCTGTTTTTGTACAGAAATATACTTCCATGTTTCCTTGGAGTTTCCAATAAGTATGTTTAGCTGCAGGGCAAAAAAAAGAATTCAAGATGACGGCTATCAGTAAATGTCGAACAATTTTCCTTGACATGATGCAGGGTAAAAATGGGAATGGAAATAATGCAATTCCTTTTCAGGCTTCTGTTTTCATTTTGAGAAACTGCATAATAGTTTATTTCATTGAATGATACAGGGTCTAAATTGATGGCATTAAATCCCAAAATAGGTAATTTCACAACTGTGAGGTCAGTGCTTAGAATGAATGAAGGTTGAAGGTAATTTTATTTTCCTGAATCCCCATCTAATGGCAGACTTTTAGACCTGAAACAAACCCTCAAGTGTCAGAATCAATGTCAATCTCTAATGTTTACAATAGAATATTTAATTCAGTTTTCAAATTATCTTGGCCTTCTGCCAGTGAAGCAGACAATTGTTCTCAGATATAAGATAACTTCTGTTGTGTGATAGCAGCAACTATATGCTTGATAGTGAGTCCGGAATGCACATCATTCCAACTTCCTCTGTTGCTTTCCCAAGGCAGTGTTTAGTTTCTGCTTACCATGACCTGACTGTAGAATGAAGGAGGTTGACAGCTCAAGGTTGTGAAAGTGTAGAATCACCTTATGTGCACTCATTGTTATGTTCACCAAATGATTTTGCTTCAAAAGGACGATTTATGCCTGTCTTGAAAACAGTCTGCATTCCTACTGAAGCATTTCTCCTCTCAATCGATATTAGAACTAGTGTCACCATACAACTTAAGAAGATAAACCTTCCAATTTGTTCAGTCTCCTATATAACTGCTCACAAGAAACCAGATGTTTGAAGCTTTGCAAAATTAGCTTCCAAGTTTTCTTTGAATTGTCATGGTTACATGACAGATTCTGACTTCAGAATTATTTTGTGTGGAGAAATGCCTAACGAAATTTGTAAAATTCTTTGGAAATTTAAGACTGTTAAATGAAATACA
This sequence comes from Hemitrygon akajei, assembly GCF_048418815.1. Taxonomy (NCBI): domain Eukaryota; kingdom Metazoa; phylum Chordata; class Chondrichthyes; order Myliobatiformes; family Dasyatidae; genus Hemitrygon; species Hemitrygon akajei. Next base: position 61,653,791 of record NC_133128.1, read on the forward strand.
CTGCAATGTTCTTGATTGTGTAGCAACTATATAGTTGCAAGGTGATTTAAATGAAAGAACATTTTTGAGGAGTAACCGTCTGGGTTTATTTTGTTATGTGGATAGATACTTCGCATTTGTCATCCATAAGTTCCATCGGATGATGATAGAAGAATTTGGGGGTGACGAAGCGTTCCTGAAACATTTTGAAAATACTCCTGTGAAGATTAGTACAGGACCTTTGTGTTGCTGCTGCCTATGTTTGCCTTTTGGAAGGATTTCAAGGTAAGTTTTTAGACTTCTTTGAGGATGATGTTCTTAGTCTGTTATTCCCTTCACAGAAACACACCATATATTCTGAGTTACTGAAGCCAAAACTTATAAGGCTGAGCTGCAGATACTAGTTTATCTTGGTTTGGAAACTGGGCAGTGATGAGCCAATCTATAGCTGGGGAAGTGATGGCGCCCTCGTGTTAGACTGTTCGAGGTAACTTTTTTAAATTCTTCTCATATTTGTATATCTGTGCACTTGTAGTGCTAATATCCTTTGGGATCAATAAAGTATCTATCTACCTATTTATCTATCTATAATACACCCCATAATGATGGAATTAGATTAGCATTCCACCATGGTGGGCTGGTTGGTTCGGTTCTGCTTGAAATGTATTTATATGACATCAACTTAGTCCTTTCAACTTTGACCTCAATACATCTTTTTTAAAGAAAGAAAAAAAATGGGGGCATCCCGATAGCACAGTGCCATCCATAATGCTATTACAGCACCAGTGAGCCGGGTTCAATTCCACTACTGCCCATAAGAGGTTTGTATGTCCTCTTCGTGACCAATGGCTTTCCTCCAGGTGCTCTGGTTTCCTTCCACATTCCAAAGATGTGAGTTAGGTTAATTCTCACATGGGTGTATTTGGACAGCATTAGCTTGTTGGGTTGGAAGGGCCAGTTACAGTGCTGAATATCTAAATAACACATTAATTCAATATTGTCTTTTTCATCTGTAGAATAGAATAGGTCTGCTCCATTATTCGGTCAGATCATGGCCAATATTCATTACACGTTTTGAGATAATTCTGTCCCTCCCTGCTCTTGTTGGATATTCCATAACATTCTCACCTGACAGAGACACATCAAATTCAACTTTTTCTCTTGTAACTACAATTTTACTCGTATTACTATAAACATTTCTTGTAAGCACTTGGTTAACTTGAGGTAGAGCTCAGAAAGTTTAGATGGCATTTGACACAACTAAAGTGTTATTTGCTCAAGTAAGTTTAAATAATAAGATTTTCATCTCCTAGTTTTCATATGCAACAGATTTTCCAGGAGATAATTTTAATCTCAAAGCCCAAACTTCATATTTTCTCTAGTACAGAAATGTCAAAATTAATGTGTAAATATTGTACCAACTTTAATGAGCAAACACGAGGAAATCTGCAGATGCTGGAAATTCAAACAACAACACACACAAAATGCTGGTGGAACACAGCAGGCCAGGCAGCATCTATAAGGAGAAGCACTGTTGACATTTTGGGCCGAGACCCTTCGTCAGGACGAAGAGGCAGAAACGTCAACAGTGCTTCTCCTTATAGATGCTGCCTGGCCTGCTGTGTTCCACCAGCATTTTGTGTGTGTTGTACCAACTTTGATGTATTTTTTAAATAGTTTGATATTTCCAATACTTCTCAGATGTTTTGGAATATTTGTGAATGCTAGAGGCATCACAGACATCCACTTTCAGTGAGGGATTTGACGCCTGGTGTGGAGTCTCACCGGCTATCAAGACTTTTCCAGGGCACGGTGAGTCGTTCCAGGCAGGAGAGACCATATTTTGCACTTGGTTGCACCTGTGATCTGGTAGTGAGCCCTCCAGTGGAAGGCTGTGTCTGTGACTGCACTGCAAGAGGCAGCAGAGTGCAACACCAGGCAGCAGCTGACCCTGAGGCTAGCAAAAAACCTGTTCCACTAACAACATAAATATCCTCAGGCACTTCTCAGTATTTCTCAATGTTAACCTCTAAGTGGAAGCACAAGTTAATGTTTTATTTTTTTTCTGATTTTTGGATGTGGACATAAGACTTTTTTTTGTTCTTAGGCGCCTGATGTTCCTGCTGAAATTGGGAACATTTCAGCTGGCTTTCTTGCGTCCAGTTCTGATGGTCTTCACGTTGGTCCTTTGGGTGAATGGGACCTTTAGTCTTGATGATGTAAGCAATAGTTGTATTATTCAAGTAATATCTAGTTTACAAAGCAATTATTAATTTTTGACATATTTCAAGCACCGGGTTGGGAATTACCTTCTCTATCTGGTCTGTTGATTAAGTAACACAATTTATGAAGTTTCCCAAGTTAATCCCAAAATTATTTCTTAAAATTTAATGTAGTTTGTGAATTGTACCATTCAGTGAGAATAAACATATTAAAGGTGATCTGAGTTAGAAAACATGTTTACTTGGTATTTGGTTGATATGTGAGTTAGAATGTTGTCTTGTGACTACCAGCTATGTGTGTATGTATTCGCACACACACACAATAAAAATATACCCAAAGGAATAAATACTTAGTAACACTACATTCATAGTGTCATTCATTCAGTACTGACAGCACATATTTGTTACATAGCTCAATTACTACACACGTGGCCTTGTGGTGTCATACACCCTTTCATTGACCAAATCAGCTCTGCATGAAGTGGTGTGGTAGGTTATTTCAGAAGGTAGTTAAGAATTATCCTGATTGCAACTCGTCTTGAGTTGTAGCAAGTTATAGCCAAGTTATAGTTATAGCCACTTGTACAAAAGGTAAAAGTAAACCAAATGGGTTTCACAAAAAAATCTTAATAGTTAACATCACCATTACTGAAATTAATTAAATTTATCATTCTGAATGTTGTTAACTAATCTGAATTTAAATTTTGCAGCTGCCTTGATGGATTTAAATTCAGTCTCCAATTCATTTATCAAGGTCCTTTTAACCCTTTAACTTTGGTTAAATTCTAAGTAAAAGCTATTTAATTTATTGTTTAGAGCTAAGAATAGTTGGAAATATTTTTACTGAGCTTAATAGTGTATATCTTGTTATTTTCTAGCTTACACCTAGCGGACCTGCGATTTGGATTAACACTTCCCTTGGCATTTCCACAATATTTGCATTGTGGCCAATTGGAATAATTTTCAATAAAGTCAAAGGTGAACTTAAAAATCAGAAGATAATCCCTAAATTCACCCTTTATCAGGTATGAATGGACTCTGGAGTTTTGAAGTAGTCATGTCATATTTGCTTTGCATTATTTAAAAAAAAACACAAATGTCAGTGAGCATAAAATATGTGGGATAGTTAGGAAAGAAAGTCAAAGAATACCAATATTTTAATATCTTAAACAAAATAAGTTTGCCAAATTGATGCCTTTTTATTTCACTTCAGTGGAAATGAAAGTGATTCTTCTGAGCTGATATTATTGACTGTGTGATTTTACTGGGTTGGCATAACAAAGGGTTACCAATTGCTGTTTAAACCAAGAGGCAATTTCACTTGTGGTTATATAGGCTAATGAGTATGTTCTAAAGGAGAAAATAGTACTCTGTTGGGCAGTTATCAGTATTATTACAAATTGGTTGTTTTTTAAGTAATCATAAGTTGTTGACCTGAGTGCGTACTAGAATTATTCACATTAATGTTGAGGAATATCGTACACTTCCCTATTCTTTTTCACAATTTGAGTTTCTTTTGTTACTTTGATGAAATTGCCAGTCCTAATTGGGGAACTGGAAGTAGAAGAAACATCATCTCTTCAAGTTTCCAGTAAGGCAGTCTAGGGCTATCTAGATGGCCATAAAATGCTCCTCCTTTGAAAATCAATACTAATGCGGTCTGTTGTTGTTTGCTGAAATTTCTGGGAATGTTTCCAGCTGGAGTCAGGAAGCCTACTCTTTCCCTAGCCATGACTATAGAACAAAGGCTGCCAAAAAGAATATATAGACAGGCAAGTTTTAAAATAAACTGAGAAATTATATTTTTAACATTGCTTTTAGAGATTTAAAAATTCAAAGATTCCCTCTAGATGAGGAACTCCCTTCTCATCTCAGTATAATGTTCAAAGTAAATTTATTATCAAAGTGTATCACCATATACAACTGTGATATTCATTTTCTTGTCAGTGATAATAAATCTGATACTGATTTTTGAGGAGAAAAGTATTGGTAAGATGGTGTTAAATGGTATCTTCCTTGACTCTGATTCTGTGCATATCATCTGTGAGTTGAAACAATCTGTCAATTTATATCTGATTTCATATCACCAAATGCTTGAAAAATTGGTAAAGCATTAATGAGGACAAATTAGTAATATTACAACTTGGATCACAAGGCAAATCGGCTGCATCGTTAAGCTGTCACATTGGGTTGTGCGTGCGCTGCTTGTTGATGCTGACGCTATCTGGGATTGAGCAAGATTCTTGTATCTGCATGACATTCTGAAAGACCTTGTAGAAATCGTCCTGCATTTATCAGTCAGTCTTGTCTCTGTTCATATGTTATCTGATTGGAACTGAGGCATCATCTAGTGCTAGTACCCTGTGTGCAGGCTCGGTACACTCCAGGGCACTTATTTTAAAAACTTCATCCTTAGCAGACACTAAACTCACTTGGACATAATGAATTTCATTTACAAATGGTTTGCGACTTTTTAAAAAAAAATTTAATTTTTTTATTTTTATTTTTTTATTAGTTTTTCAAAACATTTTACAAATTAAAAACCCCAAATCCCAATGAGGAACATTAATACAGTGCAAAATTAAGCATACAATAACAATATGCTACAAAGGAAGAGAATTTAACAAAAAAGCACCTAAATTAAAGACAAGTAAGCTTAGTGTCCTCCCCAAGCCCCACAACACAAGAAAAAAAACAACTCCAGACCGACCACAACACAGTATAAAGAGTATAGGTCAGGACAGTCAAACTCCCAGACTGTGAATACACTTAGCAACAGAGGATAATAATGCCTACTACCAGGAAAAAAAAGGAGCTGAAAGCAAGGGACCGAAAAGAAAAAAAAAGAAAAAAAAACCCTAGTCAAGAGGAAGGTTATGAAAGTACTCGATAAAAGGTCCACAGACCTTATGGAACTTTAGATCCGAATTAAGAACTGAATAATGAATTTTTTCGAGGTCCAAGCAGGCCATAATGTCGTTAAGCCATTGCGCATGAGTGGGCGGGGCAACATCTCTCCATCTAAGGAGGATCAAGCGTCCAGCCAGGAGAGAGGCAAAGGATAGTATTCGGCATTTGTCTGTCCCGCCCCAAAAATCAAACAGAGCAATTAAGGGGTTTGGTTCTAGGTGCTGATTCAGAATACCCGATAATGTAGTAAAGACATCTTTCCAGAATTTCTCCAAGCTAGGACAGAGCCAGTACATATGGATGAGAGAGGCCACGACCCTCTTGCATTTATCACAGAGCGGACTAATGCCAGGGTAGAATCGAGATAGTTTAGATTTAGACATATGGGCTCTATGAACAATCTTAAACTGTAAAAGGCAATGGCGAGCACAAAGAGAGGTTGAGTTAACCGATTTGAGAACTGAGTCCCAGCTCTCCTTGGATAAGGAGATATTTAAATCCTGCTCCCAGGCCATTTTAATTTTATCCACAGGGGCCCGTCGTAAGGCTGCTAGTTTATCTCGGATAATTGATATTAAACCTTTACCTAGTGGATTAATGGAAAGAAATAGGTCCATAGCATTTTTCGCAGGCATTTCAGGAAAGTTAGGAATTAAAGGAGCAATAAAGTGTCGGATTTGGAGATATCTGAAAAAGTGAGCGTTAGGCAGGTTGAACTTAACAGAGAGCTGCTGAAAAGAAGCGAAGCGATTATCAATGAAAAGATCTTCAAAATGTCTAATGCCCTTCCTATACCAAACATGGAATGCTGAATCGTATGTAGTAAGTAAAAAAAGGTGATTATGTGCGACAGGGCTAGAAACAGAAAACCCCTGGAAACCATAGCATTTCCTAAACTGAGCCCATATACGCAAAGTGTGTCTAACAAGAGGATTAGCTATTGATCTGGGCAGACTGCTAGGGAGTGCAGAGCCAAGAAGTGCAGATATAGATAATTCTTTAGTGGAGCTCAACTCCATTGCCACCCAGTTAGGGCACTCGGGTTGGCCGTGGAAGAAAGACCAGAAGGTAGCACAACGTATATTAGCTGCCCAATAATATAAGCGAAAGTTAGGTAAAGCCATGCCACCCTCTTTTTTAGATTTTTGGAGGTGGAATTTATTAATTCTAGAGCGCTTATTCTGCCACAGATATGACAAAGTAATAGAGTCTAAGGAATCAAAAAAAGATTTAGGAATAAAAATCGGGATAGATTGAAATAAGTATAAAAATTTGGGGAGAACATACATTTTAACAACATTAATACGACCTACCAAAGACATAGATAGAGGTGACCATTGTACCAGACTCTGTTTTATAGCATATGAAAGATTGACAAAGTTTTCACGAAAGAGATCTTTAAACTTTCTTGTGACTGTAATTCCAAGATAAGTAAATTGATTATGGACTACTTTAAAAGGGAGATCACGAAATATTAGTTCTTGTGCTTCTTTATTAATTGGGAAAAGTTCACTCTTATGTAAATTAAGTTTATAGCCAGAGATCTGGCTAAACTGGTCAAGAAGTGAAAACATTAGAGGTAAGGATGTAGACGGATTTGAGAGAAAGAGTAATAAGTCATCAGCATAGAGAGAAACTTTATGCTCAACACCCCCTCTCCAAATCCCGGTCAATTCAGGACAGTTTCGAAATGCTATCGCCAGAGGTTCTATAGCCAAATCAAAGAGAAAGGGACTTAAGGGGCATCCCTGACGGGTGCCACATTTGAGATTAAATACTTGGGATTTCTGAAAATTAGTTAAAACAGAAGCAGTAGGGCACAGGTACAGCAATTGGATCCAAGAGATGAAACTTTGGCCGGGGTCAAATTTTTCTAAGACTGCAAAAAGGTAGTTCCACTCTGTACGATCAAATGCTTTCTCCGCATCGAGGGAAATAACACATTCAGGAGTCCCAGTTGGAGCTGAGTATAAAATATTAAATAGACGCCGAATGTTAAAAAAAGGGAGACGGTTTTTAATAAAGCCTGTTTGGTCATCAGAGATAATGGAGGGATTAACGGTTTCTATTCTATGAGCCAACACTTTAGCTAAGATCTTTACATCAACATTGAGCAGAGAGATCGGCCTGTACGAGGAACACTCTGTTGGGTCTTTGCCCTTTTTTAAAAGAAGAATAATAGTTGCCTCATTGAAAGAGGGTGGCAATTTGCCATAATTAAATGAGTCAGATAATACTGAAAGTAACTGAGGAGAAAGAAGTGAAGAGAATGATTTATAAATTCTACAGGGAACCCATCAGGACCAGGAGATTTCCCTGAGGACAGTGCAGAAATTGCAAAAGATATTTCTTCTGATGATGTAGGCGCATTGAGTTTGGCTTTGAAATCAGATGAGAGTGAGGGGATATTCAGATTCTGTAAAAATTGTTCAACAGAGATATTGTCATTCAGAGATTCAGAGGAATAAAGCCGAGAATAAAAAATTTTAAATGCGTCATTAATTTCTAAATGATCCGATGTAAAGTCTCCGTTCTCCTTCCGGATCTTTGTAATATGTTGTTTGGCTTTGGAACGCCTCAGCTGATTGGCTAGAAATTTACCAGACTTATCCCCATGAATGTAAAAGCGACTCTTGCTTTCGAGAAGTTGGCGTTCGACAGGTTGAGTAGACAGAAGATTAAATTTAGTTTGGAGTTCAACACGCTTCTTGTATAGTTCAGGGTTCTTAGTTTGAGCATATAGTTGATCCAATTCTTTAATCTGGTTAATGAAGTCTAATCGATCTGCACAGGATCTTCTGTTGAGATTTGCTGTGTAAGAGATTATTTGACCCCTCAGATATGCTTTCATGGCATCCCAGACAATCTGGGATGGCACTTCAGGTGATGTGTTAGTGTTAAAATAAAAGGTTATCTGATCCTTAATAAATTTTACAAAATCATCATCCGATAATAAAGTTGAATCAAACCGCCAGTGTTTATTCCTCTGAGGGAGACCAGGAAAGTTCAGAGAGAGGGTAATTGGGGCATGGTCAGAAATCAGTATACTCTGATAGTCACAAGAGTGGGCAAATGGGATAAGTTGGTTATCGAGTAAGAAATAGTCAATTCTAGTGAAGGTATGGTGAACATGTGAGAAAAAAGAATAATCTCTCTCTGTAGGATGGAGGAAATGCCATATATCAGAGATACCAAAATTAGAGAGAAACGATTGGATAGCTAAGGCAGATTTAGTAGGTGATCTGGTAACAGGACGATCGATCCAGTTTAGGATCCAACCAACAGTTGAAATCACCACCCAGTATAAGAGAGTATGAGTTTAAGTCTGGTAGTGAGGAAAAAAACCGTTCAAAAAAGTTAACATCATCAAAGTTGGGGGCATACAGGTTTGCTAGTGCAACTTTAGTGTTATATAGTTTACCAGAAACAGATTTGCGACTTTTGAATCACGTGGGCTTCGTCCTGCTCATGACTTGTATATTTGTGCCCTAGACTCTTCTACAGTACTGTAATATAAAGAATAAATAGAGCAAAAAGAGGACAAATATAGTGAAGTGGTGTTCATCATTGGGCTGGCCCGTGGTCAAGTGGCATCAGCATTGAACTTTGAGATGGGTGGTCCTGAGTTCAAATCTGGCTGGGTCCCAAACAGGGCAGCAGCAGTACCTGCGCAGAAGGAAGGCCTGGCAATCTACTTTTGTATCTTGCCACGAGAACCCTGTGGACAACTACACTATCAATAGGGTCGCCATTTGCCAACTATGATTCAACAACAGTGTTCATGGGTTTATCGTCTAACCTGTCTAATTTTTCTAATGAGAAACTTGAAAGCAGGCCTATCGGAAGTTTTCAGGCTTCCCCAGTAATGGCAATGAGCTCTTGTGGCCTGCAACTCAAGGCAATCAAAGACAGAAGTAGAGAAGATGTTCTCCAGTCATATGAGCATTGCTGAGAGTAGAGTACTGTGACTACAGTTTTGATCTCCTTATTTAAAGAAGGATATAAATGCATTGGAAGCATTTACTGGTCTGACACCTGGAATGGCTGGTTTACCTTATTGGGAATGGTTGGATAGGCTTGGCTTGTATCTGGAGTTTGGATGACAATTGAGTTTGAGGTACCTTCACAGGGAGAATGTGGAAAGAGTGTCTGCTCTCGTAGGAGAATCTAGAACTAAGGAGCTCTGTTTCATTTTTTTTTTAAAACAAAAAAATAAATCACATATTTAAGATGGGATGATGCTTTGTTTTGTCTGAGATGACTTTGGAACCTTTCCTCTAAGGGCAGCAGAATCGGAATCTTTGCATATTTTAAGGCAGAGAAAGTTAGATTCTTGATAATAAAGGTTACCAGAGTAGGTTACAATGAAGCATTGAATTTACAATCAAATCAGGAAAGGAGTGGTTGAACAGGTTTCGCATTTATCCACTGATCAAGTTTGGGGCCAGCTTTTCTATGCTCACTTTACAGTTGCAATATTATCCCATTGCTTGCATATGTTAAACAGCACTTTCACTGCTTGTCTCAGCATGGATATTCGGGCTTCTGTAGGGACGATAAATTAAGTGGTTTATAAATGTATTGTTTTGATTTGTATTTTCTTATGTTACTTTGTTCTCTATGTCAAGGTTATCCGATAACATTTCAGTGAATCATTCCCGATGTTGCATTCTGGAGTGGTCGGGCAAAAACAAAATCATGCTTTCAAATGGAAAAGTGATGGTTTAAGCTTAGATGGTCACTTTTCAAGTGTTTTTCCTGTTTGTGCTTTGTTTGAGCACTCCTTCCATTAGAGAAGATCAAAGTTTGCCTAAAATGTTCTGGCATCCAGAGTAGAAATTATTAGGGTGTTTTCTATCAACAGCTGACGGCAATATCTCTCAATATGTTAAGCTTTGCCCAAAGAAGAAAAAATTCACTGTGACCATTCTGGGAGTATTCAACACGTGATATTATCAATGGAATTGGCTGGTGGTCTGGATTTTAAAAGGTGCAGTGTGGTTGACAATGGAATATGTAATAGCTTGGATACATTACAGCATTGAATATTTCAGCTTGTCTAACTTGGAGAACAGTCAAAACTTCCCCTCAATAAGGGGGTTGGGGGGGGTCTACCCATCGGTTTATCACTTGGATGTGAGCAAACTAGATGATTGAAAATCTGATGGCCATGATCTGCAGGTTCTAAAGCGTGGGAGGAGAGAAAGAAGTAGAGTTACAATGTGCATTAACAATATCAGAACCCAAGTGCAGAGGAGAAGACAGACTCTTGAGAGTTTATTCATAATTCCAGAAGATCATTGAGTGACACTGTGAAAAATGACATTCTGAAATCTAGCACTAATTGGACATCTGCTTGAATAATACAAGTAACATGGAATCCCCAGGCCTATCAAAATAAGCTTAAGCTGACAGAAAGCACAGGGAGACAGCATTACAAACAGAAAGACGCTCAAGAAAAACACAAACTCTAAACAATTAATGACGCTTATTAAACAACAATTAACCAACTCAGGTGCTCTTAAAAAATCTCAGAGCCCAATGCACAGGCCCAGGTGGCTCATTACAGTACCCTCCTCCCTATGGCCGGCACCTGACGGCCTAAGGAAACCTGAAATCTTGAGATCCAGAGAAGACTTGAGACCTGGGGAATTCGAGAGGGAGACCTGAGGAACTGGAGAGGGGCCTCGAGAGAGAGAGGCCTGGGAAATCTTGAGAGGCAGAGAGATTTGAAAACCTCCAGAGACAGGGAGACCTTGGGAGTCCTGGAGAAGACCATGGTGGCCTAAAGGTCCAAGGGAGACCTTGAGAGTCTTTAACAGTTAGACCCAGAAAAACCCTTGAGGCCTGGAAAACTGGAGTCCTTTAATATGAACCTCAAAACCTAGGGAAGGATCGTGCTCACAGCATTTTATTCTTCACTATTCTTCCAGAGGTAAATAGAATACAGAAGGCTATACTGTCAATTCTGCTGATTCAGACAGGATAGACAGGCTCTTCTTATCGCTGAGCTAGCTTCATTTGTTACATGAAAGTTCACTTTTTGCAGTCTGTACCATGAATTTCATCGAGTGATTAAACATAAATGTAAAAAACTCAGATCGTGGAGGTGAGAATAGATGGCATTCTCACCTAAAGCTGACTGATGCCAGAATACTGCTGTTCAGCCTCTAGATCCGTTACCTGGTGGGATCCTTCTGTCATGATGTGCACTAGCAATATTGGAACTCAGGTGTGGAGGAAAGACAAACTGCACTGATGAAAGGTTATTCCAAAAAGAATACTGAGTAGTAACATTCTCAAAACTAGGACCCTGTGATTAGCACTAATCGGGCTTCCACTTAGACATTCTGTGTTACTTGCATTGTTTATCAAAATAAATTTAGCAAGCTTAAACAGAAAGCTCCAGGAGCCTGAATGACAAAGAGCAGTTGTTCAAGAAAAATGCAAGGAACTCCAAATGATTAATGACTCTTATTAATAAAACAATTAATCAATTCAGGTGCTCTAAAAACCTCAGAGGCATGCATCCCAGCACCCTGCACAGAGCTGAAGAGCTATTTACAGTGTGAGTGAGAGAAAATATCATTTAATATTCAAGTAATATGACTGACTTATTAACTTCAGGGGTTGACCAATGTAAAAAAAATTATGAACTGTTATTTCCTTCTGAGTCTAATTCTTATCATTTGGTTATACTTGTTAATTTTAATTTTATGTGTATTTTTTTTCCCTCTCCACAGATTTCATTCATTCTTACTCAGCTCCAGTCTGCCATTCTCAACATAACGGCGTTGTCAGGAGGTTTGGCCTGCGCACCTCCATTTTCACCAACAGCCAGAGCGGCATGTACGTTGTTTATCCACTGTCGTAGATTTATTGTATAATAGCTGTAAATTTCTAAACCATGATACTCGATATGAATATCTGAATAATATGCTGCAAAATAGAAGAGTTGGCTTTACAACTCCAAGGATTTGCCATGTGTACTAAATGAACATATACCATGTTCCTTTTGAGTTAAATAACATTATTGATGGTGAAAACACTGAAGAACAGTATTTCTTTACTACCTGAACATAAACAGTATAGGCATTTAGCCCACATTGTTGTGCTGAACTTTTGACATACTCCAAAATCTATTTAAGATTGAAGGAAAAATCATGCAAGGTTACTTGCTACCAGCTGGATGAAATGCAGTGATTTTTTTTCTTTCTCTGTGTATTCCTATATTTATTTTTGAAAAAGTTCGGCTTTGTTAGAAGAAAAACCTATTTCTCAGAAATGGATGACATTTGCTAAGCTTCTGTTATTAGCCCAAGCCATTTACAGCTTTAGCCCAAGATGGGAATATAAAATGGTGAAAAAATTCTCCAACTAGCATTTGTAGAGAGCATGCTTGTGATAGAGACTCATGAAGTTATAAGTACCATAAATTCCGGACTACAGAGCGCACCTGATTAAAAGCCACAGGCTCTAATTTTAGAAAGAAAATCAATTTTGTACTTGTACAGGCCGCACCGGATTTTAAGCCGCAGGTGTCCCACGTTGTAATATGAGATATTTACACAGAAAGATATTACACGTGAGGATTTTTTAACTTTTAATTAAATCCGTATGGTAACATAAACAAATACATATTGCAAATGCTTTTTTTCGAACCGTGCCTGTAACACGGCTACTTTTAAATATACATACGTATCGGTAACACACAAATTACGTTGCGTATACTTTTTTACTGAACAGTGCACGAACAACATTCCAATATCTGCTAACGACTGGTAAAAAAATATATACTGCAGCCTACCAGGAAAAGTTATTGATCGCCTTTAACTTAAAAGCTGCATCATATGTTTGCAGCGTTCTCGCGCGGGTGTAATGCGCTCGCCCTCTCCTTTCCGTTTATCGCAAACCGGTATTTCCCATAAGACGCGGCGAAACCAGATGTGACGTCATAGCATTCCGGGATGTAGCACAGAAAACAAATATACTTAAAACACTTCTAACTTTAACTAGAAAATAATAACAAATGAATTACTAAGTGAAAATATTATAAACTAAATAACTGCCATAAAGGCAGCACAATGCTTTTCTTCGAGTGTTTTCCATGTTGATGAGGGTGAGTACAAATGACTGATTTACAATAATTTAATTGTGAAAGTGCGCTTGATTTATCGTACAATTTCATTGGACCTCTGTGAACTACTCATCAATTTTATTGGTGTACTGTTACGAGGCAAAATGTTTTTGGCGGCATGAAAAAAAACCATGCATTAGCCACACCGTAGTAAAGGCCGCAGTGTTCAAAGCATGGGAAAAAAGTAGCGGCTTATAATCCGGAATCTACGGTAAATATTTTTGCCTTGTTACTAGTAGCCTCTCTCTATCATTTAATTAGGAAATGTTATTAAATTACAAGTGTCTCAACTAACAAAATATACTTATGTCTTTTTCAGATATGAACCAGCAGCTTCTCATAATGGAGATGTTTATTATAACTATGCTATCACGCATTTACTACAGAAGAAGATACAATCCCCTAGAAATAGATGAAATGCAAAACTCAGTTAAAAACACAAATACCCTAAACCTTGTGAATTCTAGTAAGGCATAAAGCAAAATCTCAAGAGCATAAGGCAATAATCGAACATCGTTTACTAGATTTGTATTGAGGTATTGACAGTTCCCCACTCCTCTTTTGGGCATTCCAGTAGCACCAGTTTTTCAATAAAGATGTTTGATTAGATCCTGAGAGCTTTTACATTTGACTTAATTGATAGTTTTGTCATAAAGCAACTGTTTTCAATAATATGACAATAGTTTGACTATTTTCATCAGTGGGATGAAAGGGTGCTTGTATGTTGTCTACAAGTCTACTCACACAGCCCTGACAAACCAGATATCATGTCCACATCAGCCTCTGGTCAGGAAATTATGGGTGTACTGTGAATTATAGAGTAAATTTTAAATGAAATGAATGAAAAATATGAAAACTGCAATAGGCTTGTTTTAGTCCTTACCAATATTTTGCTGTTAATACCATTTCTTACCCTAAACTATTTTTTGGGGGAGTCAATCAACTTGTTCAAAATTTTATGCAGGGCTAAATAATTCTCCATATGCTTTCTCATTTAAGGGGGAGATCAGCATCTGAAGCTGAGGAAACTATGAATCTCTCTCACACTACAAATGAATAACTTAGAGGAATTACAACTTGTAAATTGCGGGACTGCTTTGTTGAACACCTCTGCTCCATCCATCAAAAGTCGAACTTCCCACTAGCCATATGTTTTAATTCTGATTCCCATTTTATTCTGACATGGTGGTCCATAGCCTCCTTTTGTGCCAAGTTGAGGCCACCCTCAGGTAGCAGGAGCAATGTCCTGTATTCCATCTGGATAGCCTCCAATATTCATGGTATGAATATTGATTTCTCTTTCCAGTTTAAAACAAAAATACCCTTTCTCTCTTTCTTCACCCCCCCCTCCCTTCTCCAACCCTTTACCTTTCCTACTCATATGGCTTCACCAACACTCTCTAGCTATCTTTTTCCTGCCTCACTACACCTTTGTATTCTGGCTTCTTTCCCCTTCCTGAAGAAGATTCTTGACCTGAAACGCCAACTGTTATTCATTTCCATAGATGCTGCCTGACCTGTTGTGTTTTGCCAGCATTCTGTGTGTGTTGCTGATGAAATCTTTGTTCATTCTGACTGAGTGCCATACTTAAGGTGAAAAGTGCCTTTCTCTTAACGTTACTAACAAACTACATCTATCTAATAAATTGTTTGATTTTTGTACCTAGCTTCCAAGAAAGTTACAAGAAGTTGAAATCCAGTACATCTTAAAACACTTCTGTGGCTTTTACTTTTTCATGGTTCTGCCCTGTAACTAGTAATATTTAATCAAACATGAAGAAATTGAAACATGTTTGCATACTTGTGTACTGTAATATCAAATTACATTTGGTAATATAATCAATTGTACATGAAAGAAAAAGCAAATAAATTGAAGATATTATCAGTTGATCAAATATCAGTTACTTCAATTACACTTAAACTACTTGTATACATTACTTGCCCTTTGTATTTGTAACTTTTGTGTCACATTAAACTTGTGCCTATAAATAAATTATAACCGCTATATTTTAAATTATTGTTGCCTGGTGAATAAAAACAACATATTGGTCATTGATGTGGTTGCATGCACCAATGCATTTGAGATTTAAAAAGAGGTAGTTTTGGGTGTCTTAAAGAACATTGAGGATAAGTTCCCAGGACCTGATGGGATATTCCCCAGGTTATTGAGAGAGGCAAGATACAATATTGCTGGGACCTTGACTGATATCTTTGTAGTCTAATCTAGTCATGGGCGATGTCTCAGAGAATGAGTGAGTACCTAATGGTATTCTATTATTCAAGAAGGGAAACGGGGATAATCCTGGAAATTACATCAGTGATAGGGAAATTACTGGAGAGGATTCTCAGGGATAGGATTTATGAGCAAGTAGAAGATTATGGGCTAATTAGAGACGTTCAGCATGGCTTTGTGTGGGGCATGTTGTGGCTTACCAACTTGAATTTTTTTTTTTTACAGAGATGAAGATAATTAATGAATGCAGGGCTGTAAATGTTGTCTACACAGATTTTTGTAAGGTAGTTCACAAGGTCCCTCATGGGAGGAGGTTTGTCTGGAAGATTAGCTGCATGGGATCCATGACGAATTGGATATATGGATTCAAAATTGGCTTGCCCATAGAATACTTATTCTGGCTGGATGTTTGATTAGTGGTGGTCCACTGGGATCCATACTTGGATCTATGCTGTGTGTGTGTGTGTATATATATATATATATATATATTTTTAAAATGTGTTTGCAGATAATATGAAGATTGGTAGTGTCGTGGATTATTGCTTTAAGTTCCTCGGTGTAAACCTCTCTGAAGATCTATCCTGGGCCTCAAGATATTGATGCAATTACAAAGAAGGCATGAATTGTTTTTTTATATATATATATATAGAAAACCAAATAATCTCTTTATTTATGTCAGCATTTACTCTGTAGTTCTAGCTTTAATCTAAAAAGCATTCAGTTGGATGAATCGGTGACCAACTCTATGTAATTACTGTGTCACACTCTAATTATATTTGTAAGAAACTGAACCAAATGTGTTAAATGCATAATGGATTTCCTTTTCCCTCATTGCTCAAATTGCAGGTTGTTTTATTTAACACAAAAGGATGCTGTCTGATTAAAATTAAGTTTTTCATTAATAAAGTACAGATTGGTTGACATCTAAAAGACAATTACAGATGTGCTTGAAAATTAAGTCACAAATGTTAAATGTGGAATGTATTAACCCTCCATGAACTGATGTGGCAAAAGCTTTAGAATAGATGTAATTAACTGTAGTATCATGATTTACCATGGCTGGTGATGTGATTAATGTTTAATTGCTAAATTATATCAAACTTCTCAGTAGGTCAGAGGTAAAGTTATTTAATTTTAACACCATACATTATAATCAAAATGACATCCATTCAATGTCATTTTCATGTAGGGAAAGACAGACTCTGGAAATTATAATATTCTCCATACATTGGTGATTTGTTTATTATTTTTGTGTACTAAAATAGTGAAAAGTTATGTTGTGCATGTAATCCAGACTAATCATCCCAAACATATGTACATTGTGGTGCTACAAAAAATACAATGCAGAATACATTGTTACTGTTACAGATAAAGTGCAGCGCAGGTAGACAAATAAGATTGGGGGTTGCAGGCCATTACTTCCCATGTAGTGAAACCTAACATCATGCATGGCTCAGATGCTTCACTCCCAGATTAACCCAATGCCTTTTATGTATGCTTTGAAAGTGAGATTCGGTGCAGCAGCTGGTGACCCTGTGATCTCTGTCTCGGGGTCAACTTCAGAACATCTTTCAAAAGGGTGAACTCTCGCAAAGTATTGGGCTCTGATGATGTGCCTGATAGGGCTCTGAAAACTTGTGCAACCAACTGGAGGGTGTGTTGAAGGACATCTTCGATCTCCCTGTGCTGCTGCTGGAGGTTCTCACTGCTTCAAAAGGGTGACAATCATACCCAAGCCCAAGAACTGGGTGAGCTGCCTCAACGACTATTGTCCAGAGGCACTCACATCTACTCTGATTAAGTACTTTGTGGGTTTTGTCATCACTAGAATCAACTGCTGCCTAAGCAAGGACCTGGATCCGATGTAATTTGTCTAATGAGATTGCATTCTCACTGGCTCTCCACTCTGCCTTGGACCACTTAGATAAAAGCAATACTTAACGTCAGGCTCAGCATTGAAAACGCTCATTCCCTCAGTTCTAATCAACAGGCTACACTACCTAGGCCTCTGAACCTCCCTCTGGAAATTAACCCTTGACTTCCTCACTGTTGAGACCACAGCCTATCGGAAATGACAGTTCCTCCTCGCTGTCAATCAACACTGTCACATCTCAAGGATGCCTGCTTAATTGGCTGCTCTACTCTCTCAACACCCATGTTTATGTGGCGAGGCAGAGTTCAAACACCATCTATAAATCCGCAAATGACACAACTATTGCTGGCAGAATTTCAGGTGGTGATAAGTAGGCACATGAGTGAGATAGATCAACTGGTCGAGTGGCTTCGCAGCAACAACCTTGCACTCAATGTAAGAAAGACTAAGGAATTGATTATGGACTTCAGGAAGGGGAAGTTGAAAGAACACACACAGGTCCTCTTTGAGGGATCAGCAGTGGAAAAGGTGAACAGTTTCAATTTCCTGGATGTCATCTCTGAAGATGTACCTTGGACGCAACATATTGATGTAATTACAAAGAAGGCACAAGAGCTATATTTTATTAGGAGTTGCAGGATAATTGGCATGCCACCAAAAGACACTTGTAAATTTCTATAGGTGTACTGTGGAGAGCATTCTAACTGGTCGCATCACTATCTAATATGGAGAGGCCACTGTACAGGATCTGACAAAGGTGCAGAAGGTTGTATATTCAGCTAGCTCCATCATGGGCACTGGCCTCCTCAGCATTAAGGAAGCTTTCAAAAAGCGATGCCTCAAAAAGGTTCCTTTCATCATTAAGCACCATCACCCAGGACATGTCCTGTTGTCATTGCTACCATTAAGGAGGAACTACATAAGCCACAAGCCACACACTCTACGTTTCAAGACAGTTTCTTCCCCTTTGCCTTCAGATTTCTAGACAATGAACCCATGAACACTAACTCAATATTTTCCCTCTCTTTTGCACTACTTATTTAACACAACTTTATATGCCACAGAACAATAAATTTCATGACACATGCCAAGTGATATTCCACTTAATTTTGATTCTGCGGTGCAAAGGCTATGACAAGATAGACTAGAAAATTAGGAGTTCATCTTTATTGTACAAGAGGTCGGTTCAAATCTTGAAACAGAAGGATAGAAGATGTTCTTGAGCCTGGTGGTAGGTGTTTTAAAACTTTTGTCTACCTGATGAAAGGAGGGAGAAAATCGGATGACCAGCATGGGAGGGGTCTTTGATTATGTAGAATCCTTCCTGGTGTTGCATGAAATATAGACAGAATCAATAGAGGACAGGCTGCTTTTTGCAATAGACTGGGCTCTGTTCAGAACTCTGCAATTCAGAGCATAACACTGTAAGACATAGGAGCAGAATTAGGGCATTTGGCCTATTGAGTTGCTCCACCATTCCATCGTGGCTGATTTATTATCTCTGTCAAAACCATTCTCCTGCTTTCTCTCTGTAATCTTTGACACCCTCCACTAATCAAGAACCTATCAGCCTCCGCTTTAAATATACTCAATCACTTGGCTCCCACTGCCATCATAGCAATGAATTCCACAGACTCACCACCCTCTGGCTAAAGAACTTCCTACTTATCTCTGTTCTAAATGGACATCCCTCTATTCTAAGCTGTGCTCTCTGGTCCTAAGCTCTCCCACCGTAGAGAAAGGCAAGATAATGTTGGTGATAACAGGAGGCAGAGGTTTGTCTACAGGATTACTTTGAAACAGTGGACTGGGTCGTGTTCAAGGACTCATCTCGGGATCTGAATAAATACACCGTGGTTGTAACAGAATTTATTAAAACAGCCGTAGATGAGTGAGTCCCCACAAAATCATTCAGTCTTCCCCAATCAGAAGTCCTGGATGAACCAGGAGATTCAAAAACTGCTAAGCCAGATGAGAGGCATTCAAATCTGGTGACCAAAAAAGCTACAAGAGGTCCAGGTACAATCTCTGGAAAGCCATCTCACACACAAAGTGGCAATTCTGGACCAAATTTGAATCAACGAAGGATGCTCAACAATTGCGACAGAACTTAGAAACTATTACCTGATATATAGTTAAATCAAGTGATATAGGACACAGCAGTGTTTCACTTCCAGATGTGCTCATCAATGCTCACTTTGATCTTAGAAACATGGAGGAACCATCATAAACTCCCACATCCCCTAATGCAAAATCAGCTCACATCCACCGTCCTTGTTTACCCAACAAATCAGACAGCCTCAACCAGTTGCTCTTAGCCTTCAGTGATCTTGTTGCCGGTGGTGTTAGTATCTCTTCTCTCTTGTTTTGTGACCCCTCATGGCTTGTTATTTTTGCAGTCTATTATTAAAATTATCATTCATCATTGAATCATCTCCACTGCTCTGCATTTGGTCAAACCTCCTCTAAATTTAATGACAGAATGGGTGAACTGAAATTTGGTATGTGTCCCCAAATCCTCAGGAACTTTCTACAGGGGCACCATTGAGAGCATCCTGACTGGCTATGTCACCGCCTGTATGGGAACTGTACTACCCTCAATCACAGGGTACTGCAGGGAGTGGTGTGGACAGCCCAGCTAATCTGTGGATATGAACTTTCCTCTATTGAGCACATTTACAGCAGCAGGTGCATAAAAAGGGCCCAGAGGATCACCAGGGACTCCAGCCTCTCCAACCACAAATTGTTTCAGCTGCTCCCCTCTGGCAAAAGGTACCACAGCATTAAGGCCAGGACCAACATACTCCGGGACAATGTCTTTCACCAGGCCATCAGACTGATCAATACACGTTGATCTGATTACATAACTGTACATTGTAGCTGACTATAAACACGTATACCAAACAACTATGTGTACAATCTTAGTGTTAGGCAATATCCTCCCACATTTCCCTTCCTTACCCATGTACATTACGACAGAGATGCAATGTCAAGATTTTAATTCTCTCATGTTGTGAGATGGATATAAGAAATAAAATTAATTCTAATTCTAACTATTGATTGACCCAGAAGAGTATGCTCGCCCAAAGGAAGTCGTCCATTAAGCACATTCTCCAGAAGCAGTAGGAAGCCATTGGCCATCTGTTTGCCACTCTCGATCTTGATAGAGCAACCCTGTGATAGTCCACTTCCTCCCTGCTTCAACAGGTTCCCAACCCAATTACGCAATATCCTGTCCCTACAGACTAAGCCAAGATTGCCTTCCTCTCTCTTGAGTGGGTGAGGTCTGACTTGCGCCACCACTAAGTGGGACAATAAAACCACCATTTGAAATAAATATGAGGAATTCTGCATATTACCATGTCCGCACACACAGAACTTCGTCATGTGAACACACATGAGGTGTTTTTTTTCTGGTTTTTGACCATTAGGGAAGTGGAAGAAGGGCAGCGGATCAGATACTTCACCTTTGTCAGGGCTCAAGCTCAGTGCTGGATAACATCGTGGAATTCAGGATCCTCACGGCAGAGTGGAACTAGAATGTGGAGATGCTGCTGGCCCATTACCATCATGTCCCCTCAGAACACTTGAAAGATGAGCTGTCTACCCAGGAGATGCCCACTGACCTCAAAAGCCACATCAGTCTGGGACTCCTAATTGACAAGGATCTTATGGAACACCTTCCAGATCATCAGCCAGAACCCCAGTTCCCTTCCAAGAACCATTTCAGGCTGCAGGACCTTTATCCAAAATGCATCAGGAACCCATGCAATTCAGGGAGAGGCCCTTAACCCTCCAAGAGTGTTAGCGTCGGTTAAGAAATAACTGATCTGCTTACTGCAGATCACCAACACATCAACTGCCTACTGCATTCAGGTAAAGATGAGGGGCCCTCTATCTGTAAGCTCTCCCTAGCTCCTTGTTCCAGCACCAAAGCCCAACTCAATCTCCCTGTCCTCCTCCACACCCTATGGCTCTACATGCACAGGACGCACAACAGGCAGCCTTCTAGACTGAATTCTGTGTGTTCAGCTTGGGCCCCCTATTGATCTTGTCTCTCACCCTTCTGCATCATGGCTGTTGATGGATTTCCCTTGGTGTTTGGGATGACACACATGGCCTGTGCACATGAGTATCAGAGAGCTCCGTAAATCCATCCAATTCCTCCTTATCGACTCCCCCAACACCCTTCTGATCTTGGGTTACCCCTAGCTCTCCACTCATGACCCTCATTTCACCTAGTCGTTTGGTTCACTGCTGAGTTGGGGATACTTCTGCCTGCAACTTCAATTGACATCACCCCGCAAATTTGGAGAGGAACCCCTTGGCCTCTCCAAACTCTCACAGGAATACCATGACTTGGTCATCACCTTCAGTAAAAGGGAATCCAGCACCCTGCTGCCTCACAGACTACATGACTGTGCAATCGACCTCCTCTCGGGCACCACTCCTCCTTGAAGTCGTCTATTCTCTCTTCTTCTGAGACCCAAGTCATGAACGACAACGTCACCATAGTACTACAGCATGGCTTCATTCAATCATCCTAGTCTCCAAAAGTCCCCGTCTTTGTCGAAAAGAAAGATGGGGATCTTTGTTATGCATCCACTACCAGAAACCCAACAAAATCAGCATTAAAAACCACAACCTTTTCCCCCCTTGATGGTTAGAGCATCCTAAACACTCCATGGGGCCCAGATCTTCACCAAATGGGATCTACGGACCACACATAACCTGATCTGCATCCACCAAGGGATGAGTGAAAAACAGCATTCATAACACCCATTGGCCCTTACAAATACTGATGCCCCTTGGACTTTCCAACAGTCCAACTGTTTTCCAAGCCTTTGTTAACGGGATCCTCTGAAACATGCTACACGGGTATGTTTTCATCTACTTCGACGGCATCCTCATCTTGTCCAAGAATGCCTAAGACTACACCTGTCACAGCCATTCAGTCCTTCAGCATCTCCTTGAAAACCAACTGTACTGCAAGTTAGAGAAATGCCAGTTCCACGCCCCAGTTATTTATTTCCTGGGTTACATCCTTTCACTCCAAGAAATAACCACAGGCCTAGAGAAAGTGTGCACCATCATTGAGTGGCCCCAACCATGCTTCTTCAAATAGCTACAGTGCTTCTTGGGCTTCTCCAACTTCTACTGCCACTTCATCAGGAACTGCAGCCAAATCACTGCTCCTTCCATCTCCCTAACCAAATCACCTACCTTACGGATAACCTGGTCTGCTGCTGCAGACCACACACTCAAGGAGCTCAAGAGATGCTTCACCACCTCTCCCATTCACAGCTATCTGAACTCTTCTTAACATTTTGTGGTAGAGTTGGTTGATTGGAAAGCACTGTGCCCTTCCTGATCTGGACTGACCACCAGAACCACATATCCATTCACCAGACCCGCCGGCTCAACCCACATCAGGCTCACTGGGCCCTGTTCTTCAAGCAATTCAACTTCACCATCTCCTATCAACCCAGCTCCAAGAACATTAAGGTGGACAACTGTCATGACAGTTTGACCCAACAGAAACATAGATCAACCCTCATGCCATCCTTGGCCTGATCATCTGAGATCTTGGGAACCAGATCTGCAAGGCCCTACAGCATGAGCCTACTCTGGCCAACACACCTGACAACTGCACATAAGTGCACTCCAGGTGCATGACAGAGTCTGGATTTTCTATAATGCTGGTTCTGGTGGCTCACCATGACTATAGTAGTATACCAGTTCATCGCTGCTTGCCCTCAAAGTACTCAGTCAAATTCCTCCAACCAGTGGCCTTCTGGGCTCCTACTAGTCCCTCAATTCCATGGTCCCACACTGCCATGGATTTCATCATGTGTTTGCTACCTTCCGATGGGGCCACGATGATCATGACCATGGTGGACCAGTTCTCCAAGGTGTCCTACTTAATTGCCCTCCCCAAACTTCAGTCAGCTTCTGAGATGGTGAAACTGGTTCTCCAACATGTAGTTTGCCTCCGCGGTTTCCATTGGACCAGGGCTCACAATTTGTCTCCCACTTCCAGTGAGACTTTTGCTTTCTCTTCCGTACCTCAGTGAGTTTGTCCTCTGGCTATCATCCACAGACCAGTGCTCAGTCAGAAAGAGTTAATCAACAAGTGCAGAAGTTTCTGTGATGTTTCATCACCTCTAACCCTCCTACATGGAAGAAATGTCTGCTTTGGGTTGAACTGTCCCACAAGCTACATATCTCCTCTGCCACTGGCATGTCACCCTTTGAAGTGGCTACCAATCCCCATTATTCCCTACAGAGATGCCAATGGTGGAGGTGGACCTGTTTGCCAGGGCCCTGATTCACCCCTGTCAGAATGCCTGGTAGAGGGCACGGAAGGTCATCCTAGCTGCCAAGTGTGCCTACTGTTGCTATGCCATCAGTTGGCTGTGACCAGCTAGATCACTCCAGCCAGGGGGACTCTTTACGGCTGTCCACCCAAGATCTGCCCATGTGCACAGAGATCTGCAAGTTCTTATCTGGTTCATTGGTCCCTTCAAGATTACCCATCACATCAATCCAATCACTTAATGTCCCTCAGGATCACACCTAACTTCCTTGTGTCCTGACTCAAGCCCGTTGTCCTTGGACCACTCAATCCATCCGAGTCTGCACCTCAGGAACCAAGGATGGTGGAAGTGGACACAGTTTGCCAGTTGATAGACTCACGTCATTGTGGACGGGATGTACAGTACCTGGTTGACAGGGAAGGGTTCGGCCCAGAGGAGAGGTCTTGGTTTCAGTTTCATCTTATATCTAATGCTCATCGAGGAGTTCCACCAGACCCATCAGATGGTCCTATCTGGCTGTTGGGTACTGGCCATGGGGGGCGCGCAGGGTCCTGTCAGGCCTGCACAAGCAGGCGCCTCTTAGTCTCCACCCAGCTAGCAGGAGTCACCTGCTATTCGTTTCCAAGTCATCACCTGCAGCCTGTTTAAAGCCAGCTCTCATCCACAGTGCTTGTTCACCCATCAAACTAGGCAGCCTCAACCGGTTGCTCTTTGCCTTCACATGTTCTGACACAGAACTGGCAAAGAAATTTGATCTGTTACTTTGACCATGGGATGAAAGCAGAGGGAGGGAGTAATTTTGAATTCGAGGGTTGTGACTAGTGGTGTCCCTCAAGAATTGGTTCTAGGACCTCAACTTTTCATGATTTTTATTAACGGCCTGGATGTGGGGGTAGAAGGGGGGGTTGGCAAGTTTGCAGACGACACAAAGGTTGGTGGTGTTGTGGATAGTGTAGAGGATTGTCAAAGATTGCAGAGAGCCATTGATAGGATGCAGGAGTGGGCTGAGAAAAGGCAGATGGAGTTCAACCCGGAGAAGTGTGAGGTGGTACACTTTGGAAGGACAAACTCCGAGGCAGAGTACAAAGTAAATGGCAGGATACTTGGAAGTGTGGAGGAGCAGAGGGATCTGCCTGAGTCTGTGGTGGAGTCAGATACACTAGTGAAATTTAAGAGACTACTAGGTGGGTATATGGAGGAATTTAAGGTGGGGGGTTATATGGGAGGCAGGGTTTAAGGGTCAGCACAACATTGTGGGCTGAAGGGCCTGTAGTGTGCTGTATTGTTCTATGTTCTATGATTGTTGGTGCCAGACAAGGTGATTCGAGTATCTCAGAAACTTGATCATGGATTTTCATGCACACAGTCTCTTGAACATACAAAGAATGGTACGAAAAACAAAAAAAAATCCAGTGAGCGGCAGTTCTGTGGGCAAATAAATGGCTTGTTAATGAGAGAGGTCGGGGAGAATAGCCAGACTGGTTATCTAGCTGATGGGAAGGCAACAGTAACTCAAATAATCATATGTTACAACAGTTGCCTCTGAGTGTACATTGTCAACAGCCAAGGCATCACCATTACTTCGACATTACGCCAACGGCTGAAACCTGGGCTTGATGAAGATTACTGCCATGTTCATTTTGAAAGATAAAGATGAACTGTGTACCTCTGCATGGGCAGCTGTAATTTGCAATGGACCAGGAATAACTTTAATGTCATCAGTTCCAACATGAAGCCCAGGTCACACAGAGTTTAGTTAAGCAGAGGTGGCCGGGGAATTTGTCAAGTACAACGTAATTGCTCAAACCAAATGCACTACCTAAAAGGGTAGTGAAGACAGGGTACTCTGGGGCATTGAACATTTATATTAAAAAAGACAGGCGACATCTAGGGAGCAGGATTAATATAGTTCCGATTGTGGATACAATAGGCTGAAGGGCCTATTTCCAAGGTAGTAATGCCTATCGTCTAATTTAAACGCCAGTTCAAGTAGCGCTGGAACGCGAACCGACCATCTCACGTGTGACGCCAAGAAGCGGCTCACGTTCACGTATGGACGGGGCCGAGGAGGGCCGGAGGAGGGGCGCTTGAGTCAGGAAGTACGGGGGAGAAAGCGAAAGGCGCCGCTGACGGAATCACCACCGCGGCCGAGATGCGGCTGTACGGGCTTCTGCTGAGAAACCCCATCCCCAAGCAGATCGAGTATTACTCGCGCTTCTCCCCTTCGCCTCTGTCGATAAAACAGTTCCTGGATTTCGGTGAGTGGCCGAGGGTGCGCGCCGGCGGCGGGGAGGGAGGGAGGGATGTGTTATTGTTTATGTCGCCGCCGTGCCTGCTGGCTTCGCGACCGGCTGCGATTCTGTGCAGGTGCGCTAATGGCACCGGCGGGGAAAGGCTGTGTGCTCCCCGAAACCGGGCACTGGAGTGGGTTGCCGCACGTACGCATTGGAGGGCAAGACGATCAAAACAACTGTGTCACACTCGCTTGCAGACCCTCCCCTTCCCCAGCCGAACGTCACGGGAAATTTTAAAGGTAATTCGATGCACTACACGGCGAAACTTTTGGTACTTGAAATTCTACAAATGCCATCAGTAAAACAGTGTTTTATTGGCATTGGGCCTTTCGGGACGAACAAGGCGTTTTATAAGCCAACTTTTGATGTGTTGTAATGGAAGCGAAACTTAATTTTTAACTGTTATTTTAATGTGTGCCAGTGGGCAAAGATAACTGGCAGAAGCCTCTGAAGGAGTGTGCTGTATTTCCGATTCCCAGGTCTCCATTGGTTGGATTCAAAGAAAGTTGACAGGGAGTATCCCATTGGAAATTTTAAAAAAAGCACGACAGGTTATAGTTCAATCAAATTGGTAATATATAACATTTTTTAGAGTTGCGTGTGGAAGAGTTTGAAACTAAGACAGGTTAGAAACTGATGAGCTGTGATAAAATTGAAAAATAAGGCATTTAGGGGTCACTTCATATTCCTTTAATGTTGGCTGGCCCTGCTTACTCAGTGATTTTTGGAGCTGTTTCAGAAGCTTGAAATTCTAACTACACTTTATACTCAAGACAATGCATTGGGCTCACCTTTGCAACTTGTTGTAATCATTTTTGAATTATAGTAGGTAGTGTGTCCAGTTCTTTTTTGGTGTAGACAAACACTGTTAAGAAGAGGTACATAATATGTAGAGATACATATTAAAAACCAGTGTGTCGTGAGGCATGATTTAAATTTGCATCCTGGGACTTTAAAGCTATGAAGATGTGACTGTACAGTGTTTAATGACCAGCACATGAGGAAAAAAAGTGTTTTATTGGGGATTAGAGTATAAAAGGAGGAGATAGGTTGAAATGACAGTTGTAGAGATGTTAAGAGAAATGGAGGGCATAAAGCTGTGGTTGAGAGTTTGAAATCACAGTTGTTTTTTGTCTCTCCTTTTAGAGGGGCAGTGAACTAAGAAAACCATGGCAGTAAACAGCAAAAAATTGTGATCCCATGAGGGATGTCAGCAAGGAAGGCTCTTTGGTGCATCCAGGGAAAATAAAAATCTTATAGCTGTGTTTGCAAATAAAAGATGTTGCCTCCACTGCCCATTCTTAAAATTGTCACATTTGTATTTATCGTTGTTTGTATGAAGAACGATTTCCTGGCATCTGACTTTCATCTGTTTCCACCTGGGTTATCAATCTTGCTATTGTGGTTTATCTTTTAACATATTCTATAATTGACTTGAGGATTTATTTTACTTTAGGTTGTAACAGTTTCTGTATTGTAAAATAAATGCAGTGGATTAATTGGGCCAACAGTTAATCAGGGCAGGTGTTTATTTGGGATAACTTGTAAAAAAACAATATCTAAATCAAGAAAATAGCCAGTTTTTAAGTGGTACCATTTGCGTGTGTTTGCATTCAGAAAGCAGTGATTTTTGTCACTGATAGCTGGTGAGAAGTAAGTAGTAAGTCAATTTAGAACTGTTTTGCTCACTGTAATTTCAAGCAGTCAGGCTTGGAGATGCTTGAAACAGTTAGGAGTGAAAATGAAATGGCTTCACGACTTCAATGCGAAGGATTCAAAGATATTGACAATCACCTTGAATGTTACAACAAACATGAAGATTTAGAGCATGCAATCATCTAAAGCATTGAATGAAGCCAGTCCGTTGTCTGTGCTGATTTTGTTCATTTATGGTCAATCAGAAGAACACAGCAGATTAATTTCTCTGTCAATAATTTTTAGGAACTAATATACACATTTTATAGTACTATAGAGATATTAGTAGTGTTCAAATTTGTTCTGTATTTCATTTAAATACACTAATTGTTACTCAGTTAAATGGTAAGTTGTCTTTTTTTTAAATACTTTTAAAACTATTTTCATGAAACTTCAGCGATTTAGGGCAGCACTTAATTGGGCCAAAATGTTCTGGTCCAGATGTGTCCCAATTAACCAGAATCCGCCGTACAAAGAGTTTCAAATAGACTGTAGCTAGTGATTTCCTGTTGAAGTTGCAAAGGCAGGATGTGAAGGTGTCTGGTTCTGTATAAAGCTGTAAAGTAAATATTTGGTTTTGTGAATTCCCACCAGGGGTGCATCCTCGTTGACATAAATTTTGATTGTTGTTTCACATGGAGACTATTATCTACAAATGTGACATATAGTTTTACTTCATAAACTCCTCAGTAGATGTACATTTTATCTTGTAAATTATTTTGATTTTTTGGTTATGGTAAAGGATTTTTTTTAGCATTTTATGTACTTGAAAGCTTGCTAGAATGTCTCTAAGCATTATTTTTTTTTGCGACTTAATCCATAGTTGCTGTTGATAGAGCTTATGTGTTCCTTATTTTTTATTTGGCATGTAGTATCTTGTATGCAAAAATGTTTTGTATCTTGCTGTATTGTTTATTTAAAGTTTTTATCTAGGAATTTGTAATTGGGAAGGTTAGAGGAAACTTTTGAGTCAGCCAAAAATCTTAAATGTCATTGAAAAATTTGCCTAATTTTACTGTCCACTGTGTGATGAATATTGCCCTCAAACTTGTTAAGGTGGTACAATGTGCAGTTAGTATAGCCAATGACTGGGGGTTCAGTCCTGACCTCCTGATCTGTGTGAAGCTTCTTTGTTCTCTCAGAGATTGCATTGGTTTCCTTTATGTGCTCCGGTTTCCTCCCACAGTCCCAAGATGCAAAGCTTGGTGGGTTAATTGTTCTTTGTCTGCAGGGGACTGATAGAGTATGAGTGGATTTGCTGAGAATATGATTTCAATGCATGGCAGAACAAGAAAATAAAAACGTATAGGAAGGGTGCAGACGAGTCATTGTTTGTTGGTGTGGAATCAGTGAGCTAAAGATCTTGTTTTGATGATGTACTTCTCCTAAGATCCTGCAAGTTCTGCCGTTCATTGAATTTACAAACCAATCTGTGGCATCAAATTTACCACAATTTTCCCCTTATCCCTAATATGATTTGGTTTGCAAAAAACCGGTCAGTTTCAGATTAACAATTAATACAGGTTGAGTACGCATTATCCAAAATGCTTGGGGTTGGAAGTGTTTTGGATTTCTGAATATATAATAGGATCACCATCATTTCTGACTCTGAATTTATGTGCTACTAGTAATCAGTATTTGTCTTGCACTTGTTCATGTACTGAACAGTAAAAATTATTACATACCATTAATATAATGAAAATATAATGTGTGCAGGGTAACAAACACAGCACAGCAGCTTCAGGAGAATACCTGAATCAGCTGTTGAACAACAGCAAACAATGGCAGGATTTCAGTCTCCACCTACGATGCAGTGTTTTGATTAAAAAGTTACAATATCCTGTATTTATATTTTACTTTTTTATTGTAGAATTGTTCTGGTGTTAGATTTTCATCAGCAATGATCTTGCCAAACTCATCAATGAATTTCTCTGTTGCTTTGTGATCAGCAGACACTTAAAAAAAAATTGATGTTATGCCTTTTGTTAAATTTCTGCAATCACCCTGTTTGAATATTCACCTTCAATTTTCAGTTAATCGTGATAGATCTTACTTGTTTTATGATCAGCGTATTGTTAAGCGGCATATGTTCACTCTAACACTGACAAATCCACTCTTTCTATACACGATTGAGATATTTAATTTGTGCTTTTATGCTGTATTTTTCTATTGTTTAGTAACTTCTGTTCATTACATATGTGAGGTCATTTCTCAGAACTCTCTGTTGTGAGCAGGGACCTGAGAATCTCCTGGGAACCTTCCCAGCACCTTGTGTAATTTTCCATTTGTGACGTCGTGTCAGCACTCAAAATTTTTGGACTTCTGAGGTTTTTGGATTTTGGTTTTCCGGGTTAGGAGTACTCAACCTGTAGTTGATTGAACATCAGTAAGTATGTTCCAAAATGAAGCTGTTGCTCAGACTTCATTATTGTTTTACGTTTGTAGGGATAGTTTGGGGGTTAGAGAGGAGTGTTAAAGGTCAGGTTCGGCTTTAGGGACAAGAAGTCAGACCAAAGTCTAGGCCTCCATTTCACGCTCCACGCTCAAAGGCCAGTGATATTGATGTGGGACAAAGGACATCCGTGGTCAAATGTTGGGCCAGTAGACCAGTAAGGGCAAGGGCTGGTGCCCCTCCACCCCTCTGGTCATTGGGTTCCATGATCAGAGTTCTGTTTGGGCAGGAGAAATGAGTGTTGGTGACCCCCTAGATGCAAGAGTTGGCAAGAATGGAGTTTGAGGCCTAGTGTTCAGGGTCCCATCATCGGCGTGTTGTAGTTTGATCTTCGTTCAGCACCCTTATTCATTGTCATCATCAAGACCTGGGGATGGTACCCAAATCAAAGTCCAAAGCTCGAACAGAAGTTGAGGCCTGATGATGAAGCTCTATGACTGCGAGTCCACTGGGGAAGTCAAAAGTCCAATGTCTGAGAGTCCACTGGAGGTTAGGGTTAGAGACCCAGAGATGACCTGTTCTAGGGTTAGAGGACTGCGTGGGTGGGAAGGAGGTAAGTGATTTGTTTTGCTTTTGTGTTATTGCTTGTTGTTCTGCGAACTTGGTGGGTGTACTATGTTGGTACTAGAATGTGTAGTGATGCAGGCTGCCCCAGGCTTATCCTTGGGTTGTACTGGCTGCAAACACAAATGATGCATTTCACTAGATGTACAGGTGATAAATGGATCTGAATCTGAACAAGGTTCTAAATTTCCATCACATTTTAGTCTGGTGAAGTGTTTTCTAAATTCACTCCTTAATGCTTGGCTTTAATCGTTCTACAAGCCTTCTCTTACTCGATCCTTCCATTTGTAAAATTATCCTTTCTACTTTTTCAAATCTGCTTGAAAACTTCAGCTACTTCATTTAAACCTTAAATTCTAGACCAAAGAACATTAGTTTATGTAATCTACCGTCATAATTCAGTCTTCATATTTTGGGCATCATTCTAGTGAATCCACTTCTAAAACTGTTATTTCTTTCTTATGATGGGGTCTGCTGAGCTATTCGCAGTACACCAAGTGTTTTGTAAAAGAAGGCTTATGGCCAAAACTCTTTTGTATTCTCCATGATTAAAAAGATTAGTGTTCACATTATTTTGTACTTGTACTTGATAATTGCTTTAACTTATGAGACTCTCATGGTTTTCAGTGTTTGTGACCCTTCACCATTTAAAAAAAAACAAGTGTCTCATATTCCTTAATCTCCTAATTATTTTGTGTAATATAACACTTCAACCCCCTGGCACTATAAAGTATTTGATCTTAAAGCCAATCAACACTATCATACTTTTATAATCCCTGTTAGTATTTTAATAGCAGTGTAGCAATATAATCTGTCCCTTTTGAATTGTCTATTGTTGCACACTTAATCTTGGAAAATATACCTCTGGCACCTCTGGGATTAGACTGGTTCACTATTACTCTAAATAACATTAAGGCTTTATTTGCCAATGTTATGGAATTATGTTACTGATCCATGGAAGCAATATACTTGAGGTTGTATTTATTACAAACATTTAAATACCTGCAGTATTTAATGCCCTGAAATGCTGTACAGTTTGCTAAAATGTTTATACTTGATTAAGTTCTGCAATACAGGTAGACCCTGAGTTACAAACGTCTGACTTACGGACAACTTGTACTTACGAACTGAGGAAGGAGGACGCCGTCCGCCATTTTAAGTCATTGCCGTTGATACTGTGTTGAGTGTTTAACTTTGTATTTGGCTTAAATTTTTCTTAGTAAGATTCACCCTAACCCCGCTCCCCATTCTGGTTGGCTGATGGTGCAGTGAGATCAGTGCCAGGCTCGAGAACGGAGGTTACCGAGTTTGATCCATTGCCAGACCGCTCCCATGCCGGGTTGTTGTCGATCCAGTGACTCCTGTACCATTCGTGCCGGGTTGATATTGAGCTCGGAACTCGACCTCGTAAAAAAAAAAGCACTGCCACCTCCAGTTTAAATTCCCACGCGGAATATTGTGGAGGATCAAATACCCAAACCCAGCACAGCCCCCACGTCCCATTTAACTTGTCTCAGTGCGGTGGTCCTTAAGACCCAGCGGACCTCCGGAGCCGGCACAGCTCGGGACCCACCGCCTGCAGTGTTTCTGTTCCATTGACGGGAAGTGGTCGCGATTAAAAATAAAGTGGAAATAATAAAGCATTTGGAAAGAAGTGCAATGCCATCAGTCATTGGAAAAGTGTTAGGCTACAGTCGGTCAAAGGATAACAGATAAAGTGAGAATAATGAAGCATGTGAAAGGCCCTGCCCCGATGAAAGCTACAATTATTACTAAGCAACGCAGTGGTTTAATTATTGGAATACATACATTTCTTAAGTGTTTTATATGCATAGAAAGGTAAAACATATACTATATACTAAGACAAACGTTTGACTAACTGACGCTAAATAATACTGGATGTACTTGTTCCAACTTATGTACAAATCCAACTTAGACGGACTCAGGAACGGAACTCGTAAGTAACCCGGGGACAGCCTGTACTTCATTCCACTTGTATCTTACAGAACATTCTCTCTCCTTACCATGTCATTTTAATAGACTTGATTGACACTTTACAGGATACATATGTAGATGGTTTTATGAAAATTCAGTAAAGAAATATAGGATGTAGCATTTGACTATCCATTAGCTGAGCTGAAGATACCCTGACCATGCTTGTTTTAAAAGGCAGAAAAATCGTGATCTTGTCTAGGTATAAATTTATTTGTGTAATAATTTAAACGGCACTAATTGTGGGTTATTGTTACCAGTCTTGCCTCATGAACTTGAAGATGAGTTTGAACTATAGTCCAGAGACCTGCAGCTTTTTATGGTCATTGCTTTTCATGGAATTTTGCAAATGAGCTACTGTATAATCCAGCAGTAATGACATTTCAGAATTATTGCATTGTAGCTTTATCTACAAGAAAAACAAAAAATACAAGAAATCATGTAGCCTTGTATCAGGTGCTGAGAAAAGTTGATGTTGTAAACTGATGTGAAAGCCGGATGGTATAAAATAAAATATGTCGTAATAGAATAAGGGACAAACAATAAGTCTGGGGAAATGTAAATGGAAATTACAGAATGATGATGTTGACATCAGTGCTGATTCCTGATGGATTAATAAATGTTAATTCTTTGATCTTGCATTGAGCTTGAAGTGGAACAGTCTAAATACCTGAGGATAGTGAAGTTAGAGTAACACGTAAAGGAGCTGGAGGAACTCAGCAGGTCAGGCAACATCTATTAGAGTGGGGTGGACAGTCAGTGTTTCTGGTCAGGACCCTTCATCAGGGCTGGAAAGAAAGAAGGGGAGATAGCCAGAATCAGAAGTAGGGGGGAGGGGGGAAGGTTCGAGCAAGAGCTTACAGGTGATAGGTTGGTCCAGGTGAGGTGGGGATGATAGGCAGCGGAGAGACTGGGACTGTAGTGAGAAGCTGAGAAGCATAGGTGGAAATAACAAAGGGCTGAAGAAAATGGAATCTGATGTAAGAGGACAGAGACCATGGAATAAAAGGAAGGAGGCGAGGTGAGCTGGTGGGAGGAATGTGTGGGTGATAGATCAAGAGAGTGGGAGAAAGCAATGATATGAGATGATGGGGACAGTATGATAACAGAAAACGAGGACAGAGGGGAGTGGTTTTTGGAAGTTGGAGAAGTTCATACTCATGCCGTTAAGTTGGAGACTACCAAGTCAGAAGATGAGGCACTGTTCTTCT
This sequence comes from Hemitrygon akajei, assembly GCF_048418815.1. Classification (NCBI taxonomy): domain Eukaryota; kingdom Metazoa; phylum Chordata; class Chondrichthyes; order Myliobatiformes; family Dasyatidae; genus Hemitrygon; species Hemitrygon akajei. The sequence continues at coordinate 61,687,670 of NC_133128.1, forward strand.
AATATGCATGTAGCATCAATTTGGCAGTGGAGAAGGCCATGACAGGCATGCCATATCGCAATGGGAAGTGGAATTAAAATTATGGCTACTGGGCAATCCTGGTTGGTGTGGTAGGTAGAGCGGAGGTGGTCAATAAAATGATTTTTCTACCATCCCCCATCTGCCTGAAGGGATGGATGAGCAGACATGGGAATCATCCAGAGCATTATCAATGTGGAAAGCGGAGAGCTGGGTATATGGGAGGATACGCCAGGTGGTAGGATCCCACTGGAGGTAGTGGAAGTTAATGAATATATTGGATGTTTAGGCTCCTAGGGTGGTAGGTGAAGACTAGGGGAGTTATCTCCCTGTTATGTTGGGGGTGGGGTGATGGGAATGAGGACAGACGTGTGAGGGGTGTTCTCAGTCATGTTAACTGCTAAGGCCAATAAAATGGCTTCTCTGTGATGTTAACTGATGAGGTAATGTCTCTGTAGCTGCGATGTTTAGGTTATAACTACAGATAACGGGGAACTAACCAATGGAAGACATGTCATTCTATCTTGTATGTGTGGGAACCGGGTTAGTGTGTGGGTTTTTTTTCATCGAGGAGAGGAGAAGAGGAAGGATGCATGTGGAGCACTCTAATAGACCATTGGGGGTGGTCCCAGCCGAGGGTCGACGGAGTTCGGAGGAGATCGATTGGTGGAAAGGAGACCTGGTTCTGTGAGCTCCAATGAATTTATTTGTGCACAGGCTGTTTAAAACCAAATAAAGTGATGCCTTTTTCTTTACTATTTTGTTTCTCTAATAACCCCATAGTCACAGTAAGAGTTATAAAGTGTAATTATTTAATCGCATATTGTGTACTGTCTGATATTTTGTGTCGTGGGTTTGTACTGGGGTACATTATACAGCATCTACACAAATGTGAGCACACAGTTTGGCGGGACAAACAGCAGCTTCCCCTAGATGAACAGGAGTTGATTGAGCCAAGTGTTACATTTGTGGGGGCTCATCCGGGATTGGATTCTGTGGATGCTGTGTGATCACGCTGTTTAGATTAATGTTGTTATGGAGGCAGCTGGGTTCAAGTGCTGGTGTGCAGCTGAAGGTTTGTCAGTGAGTAATGCATGCGTGTTGAGTGGGTAAACGTTCGTAAGCTGGATGAAGTGTTACTTCAATGTGTGTATGGTTAAAGCTGTTGGTAAAGTTGAAATTGTATCGCAAAAGTTTGATTTAGAGATGAGACCAGACCTGGTGTTAGTGCAGACAAGCATGGATGTATGGGGGGTGGAGCTGCAAGAGTTTATTGGTGACCCGGGGGAGGCGGGGCCATGGTGTCTGCAAACTGTTAGGGAGGGAGAGGGTGGAGCTCAGCGAGCTGGGTTGCCTGCGGATAAGGAAGGAGATCTTAGGGAACAAGTTCTCTCATTACTGAGGGATGAGGGGAAAGAGTGGTCAGATTTGGCAAATTTGGATAGTTTGCATCCCCCAGCGAAAGGTGAGAGTTCCGAGTTGGCATCTGCCATTACCTCCCTGGCGAGAAAGGCAGAGGGGCCCCGCCAGAAACTAAGAATTTTCTCTGGAATTACGCCCACCCCCCTGAGGGTGAAGAGGATAATGAGACATGGGTGGAGCAAACTTCACAGTTGTTAAGTGAGTGGCAGCGCTCGGATGAGGAAAAGCGACAGAGATTGGTTGAAAGTTTGCGGGGAGTGGCGGCTGGGGTAGTGCGAGGTGTGAAGGTTAACCAGCCCTTGGCCTCCCTTACTGAGTGTCTGGAGGCATTGGAAAGCACTTTCGGACTGGCCGGGAGCTCTTGGGAGCTCCTAGGGGAGTTTCAAAACATGCGTCAGGAGAAGGGTGGAAGCTCTCCGCATACCTTTTTTGGCTTGAGAGACGGCTTAATTGTTTGCGGCACTGGAGGGTCATTTGGGCGGCTGAGGTGGATCAGTTAAGGATGATCAGGTAACTAGGGGTGCTCAAGCTGAGGACAAGATTGCTTGGAGTCTCCGGCAGAGATAGTCGTGAGCTCCAACGAATTTATTTGTGCACAGACTGTTTAAGTCAATCTAAACGAATGGGAGTTGATCGAGCCAAGTGTTACAAATGTATATGAGGTGTGGATGATGCCTCCTTTGATAGCATTGGCATGGGAGGGAACTCCATATACTGAAAAAGAATATACTTTCCTGGAGTGGGAAGCCTTATCACGAGAACAGTTGAGGCATAGAACTTAGAGAAGGGAATTGCATCCTTGCAAGTGACAGGGAGGAAAGAGGTATTAAACTTGTGGGTCACTGGGCTTGTGAAAGATGGAGACAGATCAAGAAAGAGGAAAGGGATGTCAAAGGTGGATCAGGTGAACTTAAGGGGAGGGGTGTTGATAGCAAATTTGATGAAATTGAGCTCTGCACAGGTGCAGGAAGTGGCGTTAATTAACGGAGAATTCAGTGCAGTGGAGAATTAGTTGAGAAGCTTTGCAGTTAGAGTAAAAGTGGATTGGAGAATTAGTGGCATTTGCCATGATATTTAAAATTTCAGTGGAGGCATTCTGCAAGAGTCTAAGTCATCTGGGTTTGTTCTCCTTGATGTAGAGAAGTCCTTGCTTCTGAGCAGTCAGTTCAATGACACAATGAATTGAAAGTACTTAGAGTATCTAAGTGGAGATGCTTAGAGATTCAATTCCATTGTGTAATGATGATGTTGAGACCCAACATTCGAGAAAATCTTAAGGTGCATGCACATCAGAAGGGTTGTATTTGCAGACTGGAATAGACTGGAAATGTGGAAAGCGGAGAGGTGGGTGCATGGGAAGATATGCCACGTCGGAGCAGGAAATGAAAATGTTCTGTCAAGCAAGAACAGGCTGAAATAATGGATTTTTCAGGCAGTCCTGTTGTGAATATTCTAAAATAAGTAGAAATGGCCTCTGTGGGAGGTGTATTCAGATATCGGAAACCTTGAAGCTGAGATCGGAATAAATAAGGTTAGCAACAGTCTGGTGTATGACGGTTTGATATCTGATGAAGGAGTTAGGGTCTAAGGAGAGGTTGGCGGACAGAATCAGGCTGAATGCAGCATCCATGGAGAGGGAAGCAGAGTCGAAGCTTCATCAAAATGTGTAAATGTGCGGAGTGTTTTCAGCATTTCCTGAACCCATTTTGGATTTGCAGCATCTGCAGTTTTTGATATGGTTATTACACTTGACCTTACTTTTTTTGACCAATTTGTCTTGAGAAAATGTTTAAAAACAAGTCATGTCTGTCTCTTAAACTTCCTCCACCATTATTGAGGCCAAAACTGAGCTGATTGTAGCTTTGAACTTGGCTGTCTTATTGTCCACAAATCTATGTACTGTTATCTTTAAAAATACTGTATTTTTTCCCTAGGGGAAAAAAAAATTGTTCTTGTCTTTGTGTTGATCATGTATCTTTTATTCTGGCATTGTGCCTTCTAGTTGAAGTTTCATGCACCAGAAAAAATGTCCCACTGTTTTGATTCTGTTCAAGCTTTCTGAAGAAAATATACTCTGATAAGATTATTCCTTCCTTTACCAAAATCTAGATATATAGTCCTATTATACTTAAACTTATCTCTTTCTTCTAAGAATGAATCAAGCAAACCTTCTTTGAATTGCAGTTAAGCCAGTTTGTTGAAAATGAACATAGGAATTATAGCCCTAGTGAGTTGAAGGAACATTGTGTACCTCAGTTGGTAAGTCAGATGTTGAACTACATGGTCTTCCAAATAGTTAGCGGGATATTTATTGCATTTTAGTTTGAACAAGGTTGTTCAGGTCTCTCAGAATATCAAGATTTGTTAATTGCAAGCTATTTAATAATTTTCTTTTTTCTATTTTTTTCATCAAATTGTACTCATCTGCCATCTTTTAGCTCACTTAAGCTGTCTATATCTTTCCAAATAAGTTACTCATCTTTTATCACCAACAAACTTGGATCAGCAAACAGTATACTTGGTCCAAGTTCTTGCTCATTTTCTTGTGCTATTCTATTTTTAAAGATAGCCTGAAAATGATTTATTTATTAGTACTTTGTTTTCTATTTGTAAACAATCCTCAGTCAAGTTAATATCTTGTCCTCAATACTCCAAATCTTTTATTTTATGTGGTAAACTTTTGTGTGGCGCCTTGTATGCTTTTATGAAATTCGAAGTTGCACAACTTCCACTCATTCCCTTTTATCCTCAAAATTTCATGAATTTGTCAAATACCTTCTTGTATGTTGACAGTTTAATATGTTTATTTTTAATATCCTGTTTTACTTGTCATGGATCCCAGCATTTCCCAGTGACAGATGTTGGACAAACAAACCTAGAGTTTCTTGCTTTCTGTCTCTCCTTGGAAGGTGGTACAGTATTATATTTGCAGTTTTCCAGACTGATGACACCTTACTAGAATTGGACAATTTCAAAAGATTATAACCAATGTATGTGTTATCTTTGCAGCTGCAAAGGATGTGGGCCTCTGAACAAGGGACTTGTCTAATTAGCTTACCTAGTTAGACTCTCTCCTGAAATGAATAATTTGAGGTTTCTATTGAATACTTAATTCCTATTGCTTTTAATATGTTCAACTGTGAAGATGGAGATAAAGTGTTAGTTTCAGCTCTCAACAACAAACAATAAAGGTCCTAACACTTGTTACATACCCCGTGGGTATCTTGTGACTGTCTTATGAGCATGATGTAATGGTCTTGTGATGGTGGGGTGATGTAATTTCCCACCAGTGTGAGGTCATGTGCTGGCCTGTCTCACCAGGTATAAAAGGGGAAAGCCTTGCTGTGATGCAGGTCAGTTCGTGGTTTAATTCGTCAGTGACTCTGTTATGCTGTGTACTTCCACGGCGCCACCCGACTCAGCCTCGCAGACGCAGCACAAAATGAAAGCTCCATCGAACCCAGCCTCGCAGATGCAGCACACACCGAAAGCGACCTGACCGCAGCGGACTCCGAGTCCGTCGAACCTCCGAGCTGACGACCATCCCCTCCGGCACAGCTTCTCTGAGCACCATCCTCTGCCGAGCGTATTAAGACGGCCCCGCCAACGGCCATCGGCAACGCAACCCCGAGGACTGGGGACCTGTTCTTCCCAGCAGAGTCCCGGACCTCACAGCAGCAGCAGCAACGAAGAAGGTCTTCCTGGAGATTTCCCGATGTTCCTCCGTGCTCCCACGTCCGTTTTCAATTGATTATGATTGCGCACGGCACCCCACTTCACAAATAGCAGATAATCAGCTCCGGAGTGGCCGCTGCAAGCTGCGTCACCATCTTGGATTTGTTTATTAAAAAACCTGTCTTAATTTTATATTCGTTGTTGCCACATCATAATACACTGAACCCTGCAGCACACCACTAGTCACCAACCTTGGTTCTGAGAAATAACTTTCAACCACCTCTCTCTGCTTCCTACCTCTTTATTCAGTTTTGGATATATATATCTAGCTCTCCCTGGATTCCACAGGACCTAACCGTTCAGACCAGCCTGCCACGTAGGATCTTGTCAAAGGTCTTGCTTAAATTCAAATCGACAATATCTACTGCCCTACCCTTTTATTTCCTCCTTCAAAGAACTCTGAGAGATTCATCAAACACAACTTGTCATGCTGACTCCTCCAGATCAGATTTTATCTATCCAAGTGTTGGAAGATCCTGTCCTTCAGAATTCCCTTCACTGATTTCCCTAACTGGTGTCAGAATGACGGCCTGTAGTTCCCTAGCTGATCTTTGCTATTTTTAAACAGTGGAACAACATCAGCCAGCTTCCATTCTTCAGGATCTTTACCAGTGCTGATGATAAAAACGGCCTCCACAAGAGCCTCTGTAATTACTTCTTGCGCCTTCCATAGTCTGAGGAAGCACTTGATCAGGCCTTGGGGATTTATCCATCTTAGTACACTGTAATACTATAAATACTTCCTCCCTGGTAATACTAATACTCTCCATATTGCTCCACTTGTTTCCCTTGTCTCTTGAGCAACCACATTTTTTCTGCCTAATAAACACTAAGGTATAATATTTGGAGCCAGTGATCATTAATGGAGAATGTGTGGAGCAGGTTAAGACCTACAAGTATCTGGGAGTACAGTTAGACGAGAAGCTAGACTGGACTGCCAACACAGATGCCTTGTGCAGGAAGGCACAGAGTCGACTGTACTTCCTTAGAAGGTTGGCGTCATTCAATGTCTGTAGTGAGATGCTGAAGATGTTCTATAGGTCAGTTGTGGAGAGCGCCCTCTTCTTTGTGGTGGCATGTTGGGGAGGAAGCATTAAGAAGAGGGACGCCTCACGTCTTAATAAGCTGGTAAGGAAGGCAGGCTCTGTCGTGGGCAAAGTACTGGAGAGTTTAACATCGGTAGCTGAGCGAAGGGCGCTGAGTAGGCTACGGTCAATTATGGAAAACTCTGAACATCCTCTACATAGCACCATCCAGAGACAGAGAAGCAGTTTCAGCGACAAGTTACTATCGATGCAATGCTCCTCAGACAGGATGAAGAGGTCAATACTCCCCAATGCCATTAGGCTTTACAATTCAACCGCCAGGACTTAAGAACTTTTTAAAAGCTATTATTAATGCTTTTTGAGATAGTGATTTAGATGCATATCATATTTTTTACTGAGTTAAGTATTGTATGTAATTAGTTTTGCTACAACAAGTGTATGGGACATTGGAAAAAAAGTTGAATTTCCCCATGGGGATGAATAAAGTATCTATCTATCTATCTATCTATCTAAAAATCCCAGCATCAATCTGATGTAGCTCAAGACATAGAAACCCAGTGTATGCATTCTTTTTCTTGACCAGAGCCTCAATATCTCTCAGCAGCCAGGGTTACCCTCCACTTAACAGGAACATATCTCTCTCCTTAATCTCTTCTACTTCCATTCCGTTTCATTCCCTTCAAACAGCCTCACCCAATTAACCTCTGCTGCTGCTGTTGCATGCTGTCGAGTTGTTGTCCATAGGGTTTTTGTGGCAAGATACAGAAGTGGAAGCCTTTCTTCCACACAGATTCTGCTTTTGCCCAAGTTGGGACCCAGCCGGATTCAAACTTAAGCCAATTCGACTCAAAGTCCAGTACTGAGGCCACTACACCACCAGCCTGCCCAACACCACCTAGATCCGACTTAATCCCTCATAATAAGCTCTACTGCAGTTTAGGACCCTAACCTGAAGTCTTTAAGACAAGTATACTGCTTTGTTGATATCTTGAACAGCATTTTAAAATGTTCATACCACTGTTTCATAATTTTGCAGTGTACACTAGCAATTAATTTGCACTCTTTCAATAGTATATAAAGTAATAATTCAAGAAGACAGCTTACCTTTTGAAAGTTATTTGAGGTTAAACGATAAGTAATTCTTCTTGTCATCAACATCTGTATTCTCAGATTTTCTTTAAAGATTTCGATTTTAACATAGAAAGAGTGTTGTGAATATTGTGTTGCAGTAAATTCTGCTGGATTTCTTTATTATCTGGAATGGCAAGGAAAGCCGAAAGGGAGATTACATTTTGAAGAACTTCCTGATTTTTTTTTTAAAAACCCAAGTTCTGCCTATGCACTTCAATTGCCTGCAGGACAAACATTGAGTTATCTAAAGTAATCTTCATGATTTAAAGTATGAAGGAAGATGTTCACAAACTTTTTATTTTCTGTGAGGTAGCAGTTACCAGAGAGTTGCCACTGCCAAACTAATGTTTTGTATAGGCCATATTTGATGACATTACAAACAAATTTGAACTTTTTAACCTTTGGTTGGGTCAGATTTTTTTGCTGATATATTAATAAAATATAATCTCGTGTCTCCTCTTTAAAAATGAGAATACTTGATATTTTCCCCCTACAGTTCTAAGACTGGAACACTGTAAACCTAGAATTTACCCTGACCAGAATTTGGACAAGCATGAAGTTTTATATTTAAATGTGTGCAGTATATGGAATAAGGTAGATGAACTTTCTGCGTAGTTGCAGATTGGCAGGTGTGATATAGTAGGCATCACTGAGTCATGGCTGAAAGAAGATTATAGCTGGGAGCTTAGTGTCCAAGGATACACATTGTTATTGAAAGGACAGGCAGGAAGGCAAAGGGGGTGGTGTGGCTTTGTTGGTAAAAAATGAAATCAAATCATTAGAAAGAGGTGACATAGGGTCAAAAGGTATTGAATCATTGTGGATAAAATTAAGGAACAGCAAGGGTTAAAAGCCCTTGACGGAAGTTGTATACAAACCCCCAAACAGTAGTAAGGATGTGGTCTACAAATTACAATGGGAGATGGAAAATGCTTGTCAATAGGGCAATGTTACAATAGTCATGGGGATTTTCAATATGCAGGCAGATTGGGAAAATGAGGTTGGTGCTGGATTCCAAGAGAGGGAATTTCTAGAGTCCCTATGAGATGGCTTTTTTGAGCAGCTCAATGTTGACTCCATTAAGGGATCTGCAATTCTGGACTGGATGTTAACAATGAACCGGAATTGTTTAGAGAGCTTAATTAAAATAACCCTTAAGGACAAGTGATCATAATGTAATTGAATTCACCTTGAAATTTGAGAAGGAGAAGCTAAAATCAGATGTATATGTATTACAGTGGAGAAAAGGGAATTACTGAGGCATGGGAGAGGAGTTGACCAGAATTGATTGGAAAAGAACCCTGGCAGGGATGATGGCTGGAATTTCAGGAAACAAATTGGAAGGCACAGGATATACACATCCCGAAGAGGAACAAGTATTCTAAAAGTAAGATGACATAGCAGTGGCTAACAAGGAAAGTCAAAGAGAGGGCATTGAATAGAGCAAAAATTAGTGGGAAGTTAGAGGATTAGGAAGCTTTTAAATAGCAACGGAGGCTACTCATAAAATCATTAAGAAGGTAGAGATGGAATAAAAAAGTAAGCTTGCCAATAATAAAGAGGATACCACAAGACTCTTCAGCTACATAAGGTGTAAAAGAGAGGTGAGAGTGGATATTGGACCACTGGAAGAATGCTGCTGAAGAGGTAGTAATGGGCAACAGTGAAATGGTGAATGAACTGAATAAGTATTTTGCATCATTTTCATTGTGGAAGACACTAGCAGTGTGGTGGAAGTTCCAGATGTCAGGGGTTATGAAGTGCGTGAAGTGATCATAACTAGAGAGAAGGTTCTTGGAAAACTTAAAGGTCTGAAGGTAGATAAATGAGCTGGGCCAGATGGTGTACACCCCAGGGTTCAGAAGGAGATGGCTGAAGAGATCGTAGAGGCATTAGTAATAATCTTTCAAGAATCACTAGGTTCTGGAACGGTTCTAACAGACTGGAAAATTGCAAATGTCATTCCATTCTTTAAGAAGGGAGAGGGGCAGAAGAAAGGAAAAATATAGGCTAGTTAGTCTAATGACCTGAGTGGTTGGGAAGATGTTGGAGTCGACTATTAAGGATGAAGTCTCAGGGTACTTGGAGAAACATGATAAGATAGGTCAAAGTTTAACATGGTTTCCTTGGCCAGAGAGTGGTGAATCTGTGGAATTCTTTGCCATAGGCAGCTGTGGAGGTCAAGTCTTTGTATTTTTTAGGCAGAGGATGATAGATTCTTGATTGGTCAGGGCAAGAAGAGAAGGCAGATGATTTGGACTGAGGCTAATTGGATCTGCAGGGATGAAATGGCGGAGCTGACTTGAAGGGCCAAATGACCTAATTCTGCTCCTGTATCTTAATGTTGGGATTAGCAGGTTTTTTTTGTTGGCTCTGCCCTGTTCATGTACACTTGCCCATGAGTGAAAAGTTTGTGGGTCTGTATCTTTCTGGAAGTTAGAGCACAGAAATCTAGCATGACATTTTGGTGTAATGTGGAGTAAGTGGTTGGACCTATCATCTTTTGGGTGAAACGGTAAAACAGAGCTCCATCATCTGTCCTTATGAATGCAAAGGAAACCTTGAGGTATCATTCTAAAGAAGAGTAGGGGCATTATTTCTGGTGTTTCAGCTGAAATTTATGCATCAGCTGACATCACAAGGACCAATAATCTGGCTATTTGGGAGGTAATTTACAGGTTGCAAAGTACTTTAGGTTATCTTTAAATAATGTGATAAAAGGTGATATATAGATCTAAGTCTATTTCCTTTTGTTTGAATGGTTCCAACTGTCAATGTCACTAATTATCATTTTGTTTGTTTCCAACTAATTGCCACAGCTTTAAAGCTAGCACTTTATGACAAAATCAGAATCATACCATCAATGACATTTATTTATTATTTTATTCAATATAGCTCCAAGCTTTTCTACAGTTCTCACATTGCTTGTCTGATGTTTTTAAGATTTCTAGTAAAATCTTCAAGGCATGAGATTAAAGTACGTTCAGATTGAAATGGAGTGATTATGCACAAAGTAATCAAGATGAATCAAAATTGTTATTATAATCTTGTACATAATCTTGCAGTTTATGACTTCTATATTTTTTTTAAACAGAAGCTTAATTTCTTTGTTCAAATGATCACCTTGGATTATATGTCCTTGTTTTGTAAATTACCTTCTAATTAGCTTCATTTCTGTGTCCAGTAAATATCACCAGTAAATGTCCCGTTGTAGCGGTGTGCTACACGCAGCGCTAAAATAATGACACGGAGTCGGTAAACTACAATTAAAGATGATTTTATTTGAACTTCACAGCCTTGCTTTAAAGCCTCCCTCATCCCGCCCTCCCCGGGCGCGGATGCTGTAAGGGACACGTACTCACAAACCCCCGCAGGCTTTTTCCCTTTGCTGCGGACCTGGCCTTTGTGCCTGCGCGCTGGCTATTTGTGAGCCGGTTCGAGTGCGCTAGGAAGTGGGTCGCCACACCGTACTATTTTTATGCATTCCCATTCTATGCCTTGTTTCATTGTCTAGGATATTACTAACAAATATTTATTTGAAAAAAAGATTTAGTGCTTTCCCAGCATACGTGACAAATAAACTCTTCTCTGGCTTCTAGCCGGGTACAGGTATTGATTATAACTGACATTTTGATGATAAATTCTGCCATCTTCATCAGGGATGATGCCTGGGCAAATCTAGTCTGGTGATATTTATACCATTGTATTCCATCCCTCCTGATTGGTTAGTCCCCATCCAGTCAGGTTTCTTCTCTCCCATTTTGTTTACAAATTCCAGTTCTTACTAGGAGTGAGTCGTTCATCTTTGTTAAAATTCGTTTCCTCTATTTTTATTTCATTGGCTTCCTTTACCAGGCGGTCCCAAAAGCCATTGGCGTGGCACAGTAGTTTTGTGTTGTTGAAGTCAATCTTATGGCCATTGTGAATGCAGTGTTCTGCTTTTGCGATACACCTCTTGTGTTACTTGATGCAGTTTTCCACTTTGTGTTCCTCCTGGCTGATATACATTGTTCCTCATTCACAGGGAATCTTGTAAATGCCAGCTGACCTGAGTCCCAGGTCATCTTTGACTTGCATAAGCTGTGATGTGAGCTTCTTTATGGGTTTGTGGTATTAATCCAATATTTCTTCAGAATCGCAGCAGTCCTTCTAGAAACTGTGGAAATATAGGGAAGACAGGCAGTAGCAACAGGTTTCTCTTCGTTGTTAGGTTTCTTGTTTTTTTCTGTCAGCCTTTTAAAGGGCCTGATTGATTTCCTTCACCTTGTAGCCATTAATGTGGGGAGATTAATGATCAACATTTTAAAATGTTAACTGCAAAAAGTATATTGGATATAACATTGAGAAAATATCAATAGGTCAATATGATACCTTGCATCAAAAAATTGCTGCACCTTCTCTGTATAGCACTGATGTTTCAGTAGACACAAGACTGCTGCAGTCTGTGCCAAACTCAACCATACTGTCATAATACCATCTATCATACATCAGCTTAATTGACCTTGAACAGTGGCAGTTCAAGTGAGCAGTGAAGCTCAATCGTTGTGTACTCCTGATTTATTTACTTTGGTTAAAAGATACTATAGTTCTTTAATACTATATTCCATTTATAATGGAAGAAAATATTTCATTGGAAGATTATTTAATACAATTTTATTCATAATTAACCCTTGTTGACTGTAGATATGTATTTTGTTGGAATATAATATTAAATTTTGTGTTGCAAATATGACCAGTAAAACCAATCAAACCAAATTCCACTAAATGTACTGGATATTATAATAGTTTGCAATTAATATAGTGCTTTAGTCGCTCTAAGAACTTGCAGCGAGGCATTGACCTTCCTAGAGTATAGAATTTAAAGTCTGATCAGGTTGCAAATGTCATCTTACCCTGGAGGAATGTCTGCTGTTTATATTCTTAGGCATCTCATAAACAAGAGATGTAACTACAGAGTCTGCTTTTAATCAGTAGTTTTGGCTTGAAATTAAAAACATGGTTTTACAGGCTTTTGATATCGTTTGAACAAGTATTTTGTAACATTGTTTTTCATTATCATGATGTAGCATTTGTATTGTGGTTGAGGTCTTTGTATTAAGTAACCTTAATCTGCATTGATAACTGGAATAACTGAATCAGATAGTGTGATGGTTGGAAATATAGTTATTGTATTCTATTGAGGAATTAGTTACAGATTTAATGAAATACATTGAAATGAAGTGTTTGTGATTCTTGCATAATGTATTGGATCATTTTTTTTGTTCTGTAGTCATTTCAAGGAGATTGAAGTCTGTCCAAATGTTTGTGCCAATTTAATTTCTTGGAGCTTCAGCTCAACTGCTCAAATGTTGCAATAATTCATATTGAATTAGGGATCCCCTTGAAAGCCAGTTAACTGATGCTATGGATCAACCTTGGGTCTTCCTGGTACAGAATTAGAGGACTGAATTTATTTCTGACTTAATGATCAAAAACTGAAATAAATGTAGTCGAACAATGGCATTGTATAATTTAAAATGAAGTATTCAAAATTGATGATATAATTTAACTTTATGTTAACTATTAATAATTCCATGCTAAGAACTGAAAATTCTGATAACATTATCTTCTACACTAATATCGATATTTAATAATCCCAAAATGAATTATTCTAAATCCATAGTGAAAAAATAATACTGTGTCAGTTTACTTAGTTTGACTGTATGGATTTGTATTTAATAATACATTTTAATAGTTTTAATTATCGCATTTTATATGCAAGAAGCAACCTATGTTGTAAGCTATTTTGCATTGTCAGAGGAAAAGCATGAGTGAATATGTATGCATTATTCAGTACTTTGTATGCAGCCGGCAGAATGTTTACCTACTTTGTTTTGTTATTATTAGGTCGTAATAATGCATGTGAAAAGACATCATTTATGTTTTTGCGGAAAGAACTACCAGTTCGATTGGCTAATACAATGAGGGAAGTGAATTTGCTGCCTGATAATCTGCTGAGCAGACCTTCTGTGCAGCTTGTCCAGTCCTGGTAAGTGAATGTTGTTTGTAAAACAAAAACAGTAGCGTATGTAGTGTAGGACAGTATGGCAAAATTTCTGACCTGAAATCAGTTTGAGACTCTTAGTGTGCTGAGTGGAACATTGTGGTTATGGTGAAGATGGGTTCTTTTACATGATTAGTATAATTTGAAGGTTTGAAAACAACTTTTAATTGCACTTCCTTGGTAATATCTGAGGTGACTGAAATTTCTCATACTTTCAAAGAAATACCAGTGAGGGTTTGATATTCTTATAATGAGCACAACAAACCACAATCACAATTATTTGGTTATATCGGTCATCTTTCTGTACTTCATATTTAAGATGCTGTAAGCATGTTTCATATGTTTTAATTTACATAAGGTACAAATTAATATCAATATTTATAGCGTGATTTTTAATGATGCTGTTACAAATGAGGAGCAACTCTGATGGGCAGAAGGGTGCAAAGTCGCCCCCCACTTTTTTTAGAATCACAAAATCGCTATTATTTTGGGTCTGATACCAAGGAAATGAGAGAGATAAACAGCTCATGTCAGTAATGAGAGAGAGACAACACAGGGATACACAAAGGTGGAATGTCTCCTCCTAACAAAAGCGGAACTAAACCACTGATTACTGCTATTGTCTCTTGGAGAAGGAATTGTGTATTGAGTACTGTTCTATTCATTGAAACCCCTCAGGAGGCAACCAGAGTGGTCTGGTTGAGGGATTGCATCATCCCAACCTCATTGACACCTGAGACCCCGTGAGTGGGGATAAAAGTAGGGTCTGGGGAAACACCCCTCAGACGCACCAGGAGAAACGCTACGAGACTGGTGGGGGCTTGTGTGTGTGTCCACCCTTGCCTGGGTGATGAGTCCTCCACGGAACGGTCTAGCTAAAGGACGGAGGGGTCATATGTGAATGGCCACAACAACAACGCATCAACGGATCAAGATCGTAAAAGGAAAGTCGGCAAGTCAATAGCTCTCTCTCTCCCTCTCCCTCTCCCTCTCCCCCAACAATTGCAACACAGCAACCAACAACCACTGCAGCCTGCATGAACTGAACTGAACTTTATATTTCCATCGGACAATTCATTATCCCCTAGACAACTATAGAGCTTATTTCTTATTGATTATTATTATACCCGCACTTTTAGGTTTAGTATTGATGACGTATATTATCTGCATATTTGCATTGATATTATTTTTGTGTATTTTTACTAATAAATACTGTTAACAATAGTATCATCAGACTTCAACGGATACTCCTATCTTTGCTGGTAAGATACCCAGTTACGGGGTTCGTAACAACTTGGGGGCTCGTCTGGGATTTGATACCAAATTGGAGGGCCAGTGAATCGGGCTTTTATGTCTAGACTTGAATCTGGTTGCGCGGGTAACCAGATGGGAAACCAGCAAAGATGGATGTAGGCGAATTTACACAAAACCCGACTTTGAAGGTGCTAGAGGGGGCCACAAAGACTTGGTAAATATTGCGAAAGGACTAAATCTCGCAGAGGTGAGGTTGTCAATGAAAAAGTGGGAGGTGCGGAGGGCCATAACTCTGTATTATATTGAGAAGAATGTGTTTTCGGCTGAGGTATTGGAACAGATCCCTGAAAAGGTACCAGCTATTGGGACGGCTCAGTTAGAGTTGGAAAAATTGAGGCTGGACGTGGAACAGAGGAAAAGGGAGTATGAGCTCCAGCTAAAGGAGTTAGAGCTGAAAAGGGAGAAGGAAAGAGCTGAAAAGCAGAGGGAGCATGAAATTAGGTTAAAACAGCTGGAAGCAGCTGAAAAGGAGAAGGAAAGAGCTGAAAAACAGAGGGAGTATGAGGAGAAGGAGAAACAGAGGCAGCATGAGCTGGACATGGAGAAGTTAAAGCAAGAGAGAAGGGTCTAAGGGGCGGACCGAGAGGAGAGGTTTAATGTTAGTAGGGAGTTTAGGTTAGTACCTCCGTTCGAGGAGATGGATGTTGATAGTTGTTCCTTGCATTTTGAAAAGGTGGCAGTGAATCAGAAGTGGCCCAGAGATCAGTGGCTGGCATTGTTACAAAGTGTGTTAAAAGGGAAGGCACAACGGGCATATGCGGCGCTGTCTGTGGAGGAGGAGGAGGATGAGAATTACGAGGAAGTAAAACAGGCCATTCTTCGGGCCTACGAGTTGGTACCTGAGGCATATAGACAAAAGTTCAGAGATTTAAATAAAGTGTGGAATCAGACGTTTGCAGAGTTTGCCTATGAGAAGGGTGTGCTCTTGGATCGCTGGTGTGCGGCAGAAAGGGTGAAAGAGGATTTTCGGCGTTTCAGAGAGTTAATTCTGATTGAGGAATTTGAAGGTTGTGTTCCGGATGATATCTGGATGTATTTGAACGAGAAGCCGAATAAGTCCATATCCGAATTTACCAGGTTCGCAGATGAATATGCCCTAACCCACAAGACAAAGTTTTCCTCGAATAAGAGTTACCAGAAAGACTGTGGGAATGGTAGAGAAAGCCCACCGGCTGAGGCAGAAATTCAGCCGGGAGCTAATGGTAAAAGTAAGGAGGAAGAAAGGCAAGCTGGCAGGAGGGTTCTTGGCTTGACCTGTTTTAATTGTGGAAAGGTGGGTCATATTGCATCTAAGTGCTTTGCTCCGAGGAAGGAGACAGGAAAAGGGAAAGCAGCAGTCCCTACAGGATGTATTGTGTCGATCAGCAAATCGATGAGAAAGCCCCAGGTAGATAAAATATGAGAAGGGCATGAGAAATTTATTTCAGAAGGGACCGTGTCTGTGAAAGAGGGAGAAACACCAGTTCCAGTGCGGATCTGGAGAGATACTGGAGCTGAGCAGTCATTGATTCTCAGTAAGGTACTAGATTTTGGTCCTGAGACTGGAGAGTTAGTTTTGAGAGGCATAGGAAAAGGGACAGAAGCTGTGCCTTTGCATAGGATCATTATAAATTGTGATCTGGTATCTGGACCAGTTGAAATAGGGGTGCGATCAGAATTACTGGGAGACGGCGTGGACGTCCTTCTTGGTAACGATTTAGCAGGTGGTGAGGTGTGTTCAGCAGTGAAGCTGACGAACAAGCCTGTATGTGTTGAGGTCCCGCCCCTAGGTTCCAAGATCTATCCTGCATGCGCGACCACTCGCAGCATGTCGAGAAAGGCAGTTGAGAAAGAGACCAGTATCGACTTAGCCAAGACGTTTTTACCGACCCTGTACCAAGAGGGGTTAGAGGGTGGTAAAACGGAGAATAGGGAGGTGAGAGAAAGTAAAGGAGAGGAGGTAGACCTACCTTAGCCAGGAGGAAATTTATAGAGGCACGGAGTAAAAATGAGAAACAGATAAGGCTGTTAGAAGGTCCAGGGTTGGACATGGATGATCTGTCTGGCTTGACAGAACTGTTTGAAGAAGTTTAAAATTTTAAATGTGTTCCCGATAATGAAATAAGGGCAGTCCTAGATTAAAAGGATGCCATTACCTTGAAGGAGTCTGCTGGGTTAACAGATGAGGTTGCTTTAACCCGCAGGGTTGAGTTTACTCCGGAAGGGAGTTGCCCAGGGAGTAACTGGGAGGATCAGGGGAACTTAGAATTTGAAAAGGGGACGGGTATTGAAAGCCTGGAAGAGGCAGATGTCCCGTCTGAGTGTGTTCAAGATGTGGATGCACATGGTACTGAACCTATTAATGAAACTCAGGAAAAGTCTGAGGTATCTGATTTAGTTGAAAAGGAATGCAGTCCTTTTGGGTCAGATGGACTTGGTTCAGTGAAGAAAGGGTTAACCTTGGTACTAGTGGGAAGTGAGAATTCCCAGTTGTTTGTGTTAGAAGGTGTGTTAAAAGTTAGTGAGGAGATAAAAGGTGGTGATGTGGATATTATTATTGAAGGAGAAGGGAAAAGTGTAGTTCCTAAATTGAATGAAGAAAATTTAAAGTCTGGATTGGTTTCAGAAGCAGTAACCAGGCTGAAGGAACAATGGCTTGTTAACAAGGTGCCTGTGAATTAATTACAGTTTGATTTCGAATGTAAAGGTACCCCACTGGCTAATGTTATTCAAAGGTGTGCTGTGAAGAGGCAGAATTTGAAATGTTGTTTGGACAAAGAGGGATCACTTGCAGATATTAAACTGAAAACTAATAGAATGAAGGATCCTGAAGATAAAACTAACGACTTGCTTAAAAATAAAGAATTGTGAGGAAGTTCAGAAGATGGGCTAAGTTTGGAAAACATTGTTGATAAAATAACTCCTATGAAAGGAGTATGCAAAAGCTTATTCCACACTGGTGAGCAAGCTAACCACGTGAGAGTTAAGTGGAAAAGAGGCGAAGGTTAAAAAAAAATGCCACTTTAAATAACAGGATCTGGTTTTAAGGGATTTCGACAAAGCATGTAAATAATAAAGACAACACCATGGAAGATTGACTATTAAGTTTAAAAGTAAAATAAAGATTAGTATTTGCATAAACTTTTGTAATGTACTACAGAATAATCACACATGTATTGGTTCACATTTTGTATTATATACTTAAGATCACAACCCTTTAGTTTTGTTTTTGCTGAAGAAAAGGAATAAAAAAATAAGTGGTTATTAAATTGGAGTCTGATGCTACAGGAATTTATTAAGGTACAAGATATTAAGACATTAAAGGAAGTGATAATGTACTCGCTGACTGTTTATCTAGATGCTAAATTGAATGTATAGCTGTATTACTCTGTAGTGAATTCAAAATTGGGATAGAAATCTGAGTGGTGTGAGGATGCTTTTCAGAATGAGAGCAGTACCTAATTTTTTGAGATGTGTGTGTTGCTGGCAAGGCCAGCAATTTTTGCTTATTCCTAATGAAACATAAAATATTGATTAATACAGTACAGAACAGGCCCTTTGGCCTATGAAAATGTGCTGACTTTTTAAACTAACTCCAAGATCAATATAAGTCTTGCCTCCCACCTGGACCTCCATATTTCTTTCATCCCTGTGCCTATCTAGGAGTCTCTTAAATGTCCCTAATATATCTACTTCCATGCACTTACCACTCTGTGTATAAAAACGCGACCTCTGACATCCATGAGACCATAACACATAGGAGCAGAGTTGGGCCATTTGGCCCATCGTGTCTGCTCCACCATTCAATCATGGCTGATCCTTTTTTACCCTCCTCAGCCCCACTCCTGGCCCAAGGACCTATCAAGCTCTGCCTTAAATACACCCAGCGACGTGGTCTGCACAGCTGCCTGTGGTAACAAATTCCACAAATGCACCACCCTTTGGCTAAAGAAATTTCTCCGCATCTCTTGTTTTAAGTGGATGCCCCCCCTCCCCCCCCGTCCTAGACTCCCCCACCATGGGAAACATCCTTTCCACATTTTATTCTGTCTAGGACTTTCAGCATTCGAAAGGTTTCAATGAGATCCCCGTTCGTCCTTCTAAATTCCAACAAATACAGGCCTAGAGCCATCAAACGTTCCACATATGATAACACTTTCATTCCTGGAATCATTCTTGTGACCCTCCTCTGAACGCTTTCCAATATCAGCACATCATTTCTTAGATAAGGAGCCCAAAACTGTTCACAATACTCAAGGTGAGGCCTCATCAGTATCTTACAAAGCCTTAGCATCACATCCCTGCTCTTGAATTCTAGACCTCTTGTAGTGAATGCAAACATTGCATATGCCTTCACCACCAAATTCAACCTGCAAGTTAACCTTCAGGGTGTTCTGCACAAGGACTCCCAAGTCCCCTTGCATCTCAGATTTTTGCATATTTATTTCTTCTACAAAAGTGCATTCTACCAAATACCATGCATTTTCCAACTTTGTATTTTATTTGCCACTTTCTTACCCATTCTTCTATTCTGTCTAAGTCCTTCTGTAGCCTTCCTGTTTCCTCAACACTACCTGCCCCTCCACCAATCTTCATGTCATCTGCAAACTTGGCAACAAAGCCATGTATTCCATCATCTAAATCATTTATATACCAGCATAAAAATGAGTGGTCTCAACACCAACCCCTGCGGAACACTACTAGTTGCTGGCAGCCAACCAGAAAAGGATCCTTTTATTCCCACTCCCAATGAGCCAATACTCTAACCATGCCAGTAATTTTCCTGTAAACTTGGTAAGCAGCCTCATGTATGGCACCTTGTCAAAGGCCTTCTGAAAATCCAAATATACAGCATCCACTGCATCCCTTTTATCTATCCTACTTGTAATCTCTTTTAAGAATTCCAACAGGTTTGTCATGCAAGATTTTCCCTTAAGGAAACCATGCTGATTTTGTCCTATGTTTTCCTGTGTCTCCAAATACTCCATAACCTCATCCTTAATAATTGACTCCAACATCTTCCCAACCACTGAGGACAGTATAATTGGTTTATAATTTCCTTTCTGTTGCCTCCCTCATTTCTTAAAGAGTGGAGTTACATTTGTAATTTTCCAGTCCTCCAAAATCATGCCAGAGTCCAATGATTCTTGAAAGATCATTACTAATGCCTCCACAATCTCTACTGCTACCTCTTTCAGAACCCTAGGGTGCAGTTCATCTAGTCTGGGTGAGTTATGCACCTTTAGGTATTTCAGCTTTTTGAGCACCTTCTCCCCTGTAACAGCAACTGCACTCACTTCTCTTTCCTCACACCCTTCAACATCTGGCACACTGCTAGTGTCTTTCATAGTGAAGACTGATGCAAAATACTCATTTAGTTCATCTGCCAACTCCTTGTCCCCCATTATTATTTCTCTGGCCTCATTTTCTAGCGGTCCTATATCCATTGTCATCTTTCTTTTAATTTTTATATACTTGAAAAAGCTTTTTCTATACACCTTGATATTGTTTGCTAGCTTGCTTTCATATTTCACCTTTTCCCTCCTAATAATTCTTTTAGTTGCTTTCTGTAGGTTTTTAAAAACTTCCCAATCCTCCATCTTCCTGTTAATTTTGGCCTCTATTTTGCTTTTACATAAGCTTTGACTTACCTTGTCAGCCATGGTTGTACTATTTTGCCTTTTGAGTATCTCTTTGTTTTTGGAATACATCTATCCTGCACCTTCCACGTTATACACAGTAACTCAAGCCATTGCTGCTCTGCTGTCATCCCTACCAGCAGCTCCTTCCAATTTACTTTGGTCAACTCCTCTCTCTCAACCAATCTAATTTCCTTTATTCCACTGAAATTCTGCTACTTCAGACTTTACTTTCTCCCTATCAAATTTCAAGTTGAACTCAATTATATCGTGATCACTGCCTCCTAAGGGTTCCTTTACCTTAAGCTCATAATCGCCTCCAGTTCACTACATAACACCTTGGTCAGTATAGCTGATTTCCCCAGTAGGCTCAATGGCAAACTGCTCTAGAAAGCCATCTTGTAGGCATTCAACCATTTCACTCTCTTGAGATTCATTGCCAACCTGATTTTCCCAGTCTATCTACATGTTAACATCTCCCATGACTATCATAATGTTGCCCTTTTGACATACCTTTTCTATTTCCCGTTGTTGTCCACATCCCAGCTACTGGAGGCTTGTATGTAACTATCATCAGGGTTCTTTTACCCTTGCAGTTTCTTAACTCAGCTCACAAGGATTCAACATCTTCTGATCCTATGTCACATCTTTCTAATGATTTGATGCATTTATTACCAGCAGAGCCACGCTACTCCCTCTGCCTTCCTTCTTCGCCCTCAGTTACAGTGTGTAACCTTGGACATTCTGCTCCCAACTACAACCATCCATCAGCCACGATTCACTTATTGGCCACAACATCATATCTAACAATCTGTGAAGTGCAACAAGATCATCTTCCCCATTTCTTATACTCTATGCATTGAGATATATAACACTTTGAGTACTGTATTTGCTACTCTTTTTGATTTTGTATCCCTAATGCACTGATACTCACCGTGCTGGCTGCGATTTTTGTCCTATCATCTGATAGTCTGACTGCATACTATCTTTGCTTTTTTTTTACCATCTGTCCTATCCTGAGTCTCTTCACTCCAGTTCCCATCCCCCTGCCAAATTAGTTTAAACCCTCCCCAGCAGTTCTGACAAACTTGCCGCAAGAATATTTGTTCCCCTTGGGTTCAGGTGCAACCTGTCCCTTTTGTACAGGTCATATCTCCTCCAGAAGCGATCTCAATGATTCAAGAACCTGAAGCCCTGCCCCCTGCATCAGCTTCTCAGCCTCGCATTTATCTGCCAGACCATTCTGTTTCTACCCTCACTGGCGCGTGGCACAGGTAGCAATCTAGAAATTACTACCTGTGTGTTTTTCCCGCCCCCCCCCCCCCCCCAATCCTTTCCTCCAGTCACCTTAAGATATGTTCTTTTGTATTAGCCATTGGGGAAAAATGTTGCTGTTGCCCACCCTATCTATGCCTCTTATCTTAAAAACCCGAGTCCATTGTTGTTTGTCATCTTTATCAACAATCTGGATGATAATGTGGAAACTGGATCAGTAAATTTGTGGATGACAACATGGGGGGGGGGTTTAGTGAACAGCGAGGAAGTCTACCAAAGCTTGTAGCGGGATCTCGACCAGCTGGAAAATCGGCTGAAAACTGGCAGATGGAATTTAATGAAGACAGGTATGAGGTGTTGCACATGGGGAGGACAAACCAGGTAGGACTTGCACGGGGTACTACAGGGCACTGGGAGGTGTGGTAGAATATAGGGATCAGGGAATACAGATTCAAAATTCCTTTAAAGTGCCATCACTGGGAGATTAGGTCATAAAGAAAGCTTTTGGCACATTGGCCCTCATAAATGAAAGTATTGAATGCAGGAGTTGGATGTTTTGTTGAAGCTATATAAGACATTGATGTGGCCTAATTTGGAGTATTGTGTGTAGTTTTGGTCAATTACCTACAGGAAAGCTGTCTATAAGACTGAAAGAACACAGAAAATTTACAAGGATATGGACAGGACTTGAGTACCTGAGTTATAGGGAAAGGTTGAATAGTTAGGACTTACTTCCCTAGTGTGTAGAAGAGTAAAGGGAGATTTGATAGAGGTGTACAAAATTATGAGGGATATAGATAAGGTAAAAGCAAGCAGGCTTTTTCCACTGAAGTTGGGTGAGATTAGAACTAGAGGTGATGCATTAAGGATGAAAGGTGAAATATTTAAGGGGAACATAAGGGGTAACTTCCTCATTCAGGGTGGTGAGAGTGTGGAACGAGCTGCCAACAGAAGTGGTGGATACAGGTATGATTTCAACATTTAGGAGAAACTTGGATAGGTACATGGATAGGCAGGGTATAGAGTGCTTTGTTTTGAGTGCATGTTGATGGGGCTAGGCAGATTAATAGTTTAGCACAGAAGAGATGGCTTAAGGGCCTTCTTCTCTTCTGTAGTGTTCTGCAACTCTGATTTTGTCCTCTCTATCATTTCCTCTCCTCCCCAGTTGCTTCAAAGAGAAAATCCCTAGCTCACTCAACCTTTCCTCATAAAACACATTCTCACAGCTACTGTGATTTACCATTCATTGAGTTTTAACATGTGTATTCTCTCACTCTGCTGGATCAAGATGAAGCTTTTTGTAACAGATTTCCACACAATAAAACTCCATGTTATCGTATTCTCTTTTATTTAGCTAAATAGTTTCAGCCCCATTGCTATTCATTTTCATTCATGTGGACATTAGCATTGATGTGCATTTATTCTTCAGAACTTTTCAAATTTTGTTGGAATATGTTATACATCATTTTATACAGATTATAATCTTAAGCTATTTTGTTAGTGTTTCTTGAGTTGCACACATTTAATCAATTGAGGCTCAATCTACATCATATATGTCAAACTCAAGGCCCGCGGGCCAAATCCGGCCCGCGGTGGAATTATCTTTGGCCCGCAAGATAATATCTAATTACTATTAAAGCTGGCCCCAGTAATCGAAGCGCCTATGGCGTATGATATGGCTAATGCTGAGTTTATTCAGGTGCCAGGTTTTCAGGGTTTTTAGTGTTTATTCGGCAGTCTTCTTCATAAGAAACGGAATTTGTAAAGTGAAACACTTTGTAGTTATAGCAGAGACTGAGACACATGAGAGCAGGCTGAAAAAACGGAGGCAACGAAAGCTGCGTTCGCACGCGTCCGACTGATCCGGCCCGCATGAAGCTGCATTTTGCTCAATCCAGCCCGTGACCTAAAATGAGTTTGACACCCCTGATCTACATGGACTTTAGTAAGGCGTTTGATAAAGTCCTTTGTGGGAGGCTCATCCAGAAGATGAGGATGCATAGGATCCATGGTGAATTGGCCATTTGGATTCAGGACTGGCTTACCCATATAAAACGGAGTGGTAGTTGAAGGGACTTTTACTAACTGGAGGTAGGTGATTAGCGGTGTTCTGCAAGGATCTGTTCTGGGACCTCTCAAAGTTCAAAGTAAATTTATTTTCAAAGTACGTATATGTCACCATATACTACTCAGAAATTCATTTTCTTGCAAGCATTAACAGTAAGTACAAAGGAATACAATAGAATCAATGAAAAACACACACAACTAAGATGAACAAACAACCAATGTGCAAAAGACAATGCTGCCTTCCTATGACAGCACACTGCTGTTTATGATGTATGTAAATGGCCCGGATGAAAATGTAGTTGGGTGGGTTACTACGTTTGAAGTTGATACAAAGATTGGTGGTGTTATGGACAAGATCCTTTATGGTGTAGATAAGCAGACGGATCTTGGGGTCTGAGTTCATGCTCCCCGAAAGTGGCTACACAGATTGATGGAGTGTTAAGAAGACATATGGCATGTGTTATGTTTTGTAGCTCCAAAGACTAATCAAAAGAAAAACACAGGAGCCATGGGAACCGGGTCTACTTAGATTTTTTTTTTTAGTGAGGCTTGCACACATGATGTGGAGGCGTGATGATATATGCCAGTCATGTACTGCTTGCATCTAACCCGTAATTGTTTATGTAAACAAATGAGGATAGCTTAATCAAACAATATATTTACAATATTACTGAAATATTAAATCTGAAATTATAGCTAAACTCCCTGCTTAGCTACAAACTCCAACTCAATATAAAATGCATCTCAATTCAAATCTGTAATGTATTGCTTTCTAGTCATCTTATAAACACATGTACTATGTAATACACCTATATAGACATCCCAGCACAGTAAATTTTATATTGTCCCACTTGGGACTAAAGATTTAATCGCTGTGAAGGATTTCTTACTCTTGTGGGATAATGTCTTTCTTGACAGGATGGGGATGGGTCACTCTGCTTGGCAGGTAAGACTTGTGGGTGTGAAACAATCTTAGGTTCTGGGCCTTTTCGTGGCGGTTGTAGGAGTTGACCATGGGACTGGAGGAAGTGACTCTGGACACCTTCCTTCTGTTACATTTGACTCTGCTCTTCACAACTGATCGATAGGTCATCTCCAGATGACATCAGACACATACTCCACTGTGTAGGAGAGCGGTCCAGTTCTGTCTTAATCTTTCCAAGTACTCATTGTTAATCATCTCTGTGGTCCCTCGCCAGGACTGCTTGGTCAGGAGTGAAATTCCGAACCTCCTTGTTTGAAGAACCCTCAATTTGACTCAGCTGTATGTCTTGTACACTCCTTCTGAGACTGTGTTTGAGATCCAAGCATCTGTGTAATGGACAACCCAGGAAAAGCATAGCTGGTGAATCGTTTGAGGAGTGTGCTGTATTGTAATATTTAAGGAGGAAATCAGCGAGCTCCTGGTTCAGTGTCAGTGTTGTGTTCTGCTGACATTGCTCGCAGTGCTTTCTTTAGACCCTGGACAAGCCTTATCATCAAGCTGTTTGTAGCTTGCTGGTACAGTGCAGATGTAATATGTCTTATTCCATTCATGTTCGAGAATGACAACAAACTGTGGTCCATTGTCACTGACTGAATGTTCTGGGACATCAGTCATTTTGCAAAATGGCTTTTCAACACATCAAGCTGTTCGATCTGCTGATCTATCCCGGGCCACCAGGCAAAGCTGCGAGCCAGTGTTTTCATTTTGACCATCTTAGCTGTCTGGAATGTAGCTTCTCCCAACACCTTAGCTCTCAGCTTGGATGGTACAACGACTCTCAACTGCCACATAAGGTAACCCTTGTCAAGGATAGGTTCATCCGGGCACTGGTAAACATGGGGTAACTGGAATTCTTGCATATTCCAGTGTTTTGGTTGGCCACGTAGACCTGAGACAATTTGAGTTATTTTCTGGCTTCCCTTTTGATTGTCTCCTCCATAACAGGGAAACCTCTGATTTGTATTAGGGAGAATACATCAAGAGGAGTGTCCTGCGTTGTAAATTTTTCAGGTATTTTATTTTCCAAGGGTAAACAGGACAATTCATCAGCATGCCATGATTAGTTGTCCGTTTTGAATTTGATCTTGTAATTGTGTCCACCAACAAACAGAGCCCATCACTACATTTATGAAGTTGCTGCAGTGGAACACCTTTTTCTAGATTAAAAATGGACACTAGCGATTGATGATCAGAAACAAGGGTAAACTCTTAAACTTGTTGAAATGTTTTACACCCTAAACCAGACTTGGCCCCTCTGTCAGCCTCTGCGTAATTTTTCTCTGCAGCGGTAAGGGAACGTAATGCAAAGGGTATGGAGTGTTCAGTTCCATCACTCATAACATGTGACATGACTTCATCTAGATCATAAAGCAAGGTGTTACAGGCAAGCTTATCTGGACGACGTGGATCATAATGTGTGTGTACAGAGTCTGATGTCACCATTTCCTTCGCCTTCTGGAAAGCCACCTCACATGGCTTTGTCCATTACCATTTCTACCCAATCTGTAGTAATGAGTTCAAGGATGGAGCACAGTAGCCAAGTTTGGCAGGAACCCATATAGTAATTGACAAATCGTAAAAAGGACTGCAATTGTGACACATCCTTTGGCTTTGAGGCATCCAGCACTGCTTGAATTTTCTCAACACACTTGTGTAATTTTTGTGCGTCAATGGTGTGACCGCAGTTAGCGATGATTGGTTTAAAGAATTCATACTTGTTGAGTCATGCTCTGAGCTTTTAATCTTCTAATCTTTTTACCACTTATCCTGAGATTTTGAAAATGTTCCTTGTCATCCTCACCAGTAACAATGATGTAATTCAGGTAACAATTGGTGCTTTAAAAGCCTTGCTGCATCTGGTCCAGAATAAGCTTATTATAATGATAAAGCCTTTTGTGAGTGTTGATGTTGCGAAACACTTTGGGCTCCTCAGTCTCCCTCTGTAGGTAGTCCTCAGCTAAGTCCGCTTTGTTGAAGTGTTTTTCTCCAGAAAGGTTTGCAAAGATATCCTCTATCCTGGGCATACAGTATTGATCTACCTTCAGTACTGTGTTGATGATGACCTCAAAGTCACCACAGATCCTGACAGAAACCACCTACTTGGCTACTGGGACCAGTGACATTGCCCATGGGCTCCATTCAACCTTGGAAAGAATTCCTTCAGCTTCCATGCAATCTAGTTCACTGGCTACTTTATCACAAATGGTATAAAGAACAAATGGATGGGCTTTGTAAAACTTGGTTATGAAATTTTCATTTAACACTATTTTACCCTTGATACGTTTGAGGTTTCCAGTGTCATCCTTGAATACTGCTGTGGCATCACCTAGTACCTTTCTTAATTTGCTTTCAGTTGAGTCTGATGCAGGGGATTTGGCATGCAAATTGTGGCTGGATCTCCAATCAAGTTATAGTTGTCTCAGCCAATCACAGCCCCACAATCCTGGCCCTCCTGATTTTACACATGCATGCCTAATGTGGCTTGTTGGTTGTTTTATTTCATTGTTATGAATGTCATTCCCACGAGTTATCTTTTCTTCAGTTTGAGTTCTTAGTTGGATATCGACTGGCTTCTTTGAAATGCCTTTCAGTATCATTTTGTGGAATGACTGAAACAGCTGAGCCTGTGTACAATTCCTTTTTAATTAACTCGCGATTCACTTTAATATGGTGTAAGCCATATTGCTTATTTGTTGTTAGTTTTCACGTAGTAAATTGCAAGGCTACCCAGTTCTGTGTCGCTCTCACCATTATCAGATTTTTCATCAAGCGCATGCAGATTAGTGCACTTTTTGAAACTGCAACTTGGCTTCTTGGCTTTTTCTCTTCCCTGTGCATTCCATTTATTTCTTTGTATGTGTCCCTCTTTGTATTTTCTGCAAGTTTTGCCTTTAAACCTGCATTGGTCTGGTGTATGTGAGCCCCTGCCACAATTTGTTCACCCAGGGCAGTTTCTGTATCAAAGTCAAAGTCCTGTCCCGAGCTTTTGTGGCTCATCAGGCCAGTGCTGTGAAGTGACTGAGAGTATAAGACTTCCCCCCCCCACCCCGGACAGGACGCCAGTTGACCCCCAACATTTTTTGCCCATTTTTCAGCTGGGTAGAGTGGAGCATTGTGTGCTTAAGTGCCTTGCTCAAGGACACACAAGCTGCCTTGGCTGGGCTCAAACTCACGACCTTCAGGTCACTAGTCAAACACCCTAACCACGCGCCACACTAGTTTCCGTACAGACGTTGCAATTTTGTTCACTCTTACTTTCCTTCCTGACTGCAACTCAATTGCATCTCTGTTCGCTGTTTCTGTTGATGCATTGATTTCAACTGCTGTTTTAAATGTGAATTGTACTTCAGTTAGAAGCTGTTTTTGAATGCTTTCTTGTGATATTCCACAAACTAAACAGAAACAGAAAACCTACAGCACAATACAGGCCCTCCGGCCCACAATGCTGTGCTGAACATGTACTTACTTTAGAAATTACCTAAGGTTACCCATAGCCCTGTATTTTTCTAAGCTCCATGTACCTATCCAGGAGTCTCTCAAAAGACCCTGTCATATCCACCTCCACCACCGTCGCCTGCAGCCCATTCCATACACTCACCACTCTCTGTGTTTAAAAAAAAAAGAAGAAAAAAAAAACAAACAACTTACCCCTGACATCTCCTTAGTATCTACTTCCAAGCACCTTAAAAATGTGTCCTTTCGTGTTAGCCATTTCAGCCCTGGGAAAAAGCCTCTGACTATCCACACAATCAATGCCTCTCATCATCTTATAGACTTCTATTAGGTCACCTCTCATCCTCCGTCGCTCCATGGAGAAAAGGCAAAGTTCATTCAACCTATTCTCATAAGGAATGCTCCCCAATCCAGGCAACATCCTTGTAAATCTCCTCTGCATTCTTTCTATGGTTTCCACATCCTTCCTGTAGTGAGGTGACCTCTCTATGATTTCTCAGTGCACCATTAAGCCTTCCACTGAACTGACAATGCTTGGACAATCTCTTCAAATCAGCTATATAAGCTGAAATGGACTCATAAAACATAGAAATCTACAGCACATTACAGGCCCTTTGGCCCACAATGTTGTGCCGACTCCTCCTCCTTTTGATTCTGCTTATGAAACTTAAAGCATTACGTTAACAACATCATCACAGCTCATTTCGACTGGTTTGGTTAGAGCAGTTAAACTTCTAAGCAAACTGTATGTTTTTCAACCAATGCAGTCAGCAAAGCTGGTACTTGTTTTTCATTGACTATTTCATTTTTTCAAACTGCTGCCCAATCTGTTCAGTATACATCGTCCAGTTATCTGTTGTGCAATTGAATACGTCTGTCTTTCTAATGTAGCCAGCTATTTATGCTTTTTGTTATTTGTTATTATCCTCTGGTTCTTCACTGTTTATGAACTCATAGCTTGTTAATTCCGTCTGTTTTCTGCCTTTTTAAAACTTGACCCTCTCTGTCCCTTTCTGAAGAAAAAATCTGCTGTGCTTCAACAGGTAAGTAGTCGCCTTGGGTTCATTTTAAAACTTCCTCCTCGCCACTATCGTGTTTTGTAACTCGAGAAACTAATCGAAATTGAAGCTGGGAAATGAGTCCAGTTAGCCTTTTATCTTTAGTGAGGTGCACACATGTGATGTGGTAGCGTGATGTCATATGCCATTTACATACTTACATATTACCCATAATGAATTTTACAAACAAACCAAGAATACTTAATCAAACAATATTACTTAAGTATTACTAAAGTATTACATTATAGCATGCTTGACTTTAGTCGTGGCCTTGAATTTAAAAGTCAGGAAGTTATGTTGTAGCTTTTAAAACTCTAGACCACATCAGAAGTATTGCTTACATTTCTGGTGGCCCTATTTTAGACTTTAGAGAGGGTGCAGAAGATTACTAGACTGCAGTCTGGATTAGAGAGCATGTGCTACGACAAGAAGTTAGACAATTTCGTTTTTTTTTCTTTGGAACGGTGAAGGCTGATGGAAGATCTAATAGAGGTTTATAAGGTTATGAGAGGCATAGATACAGTAGGCAGACAATGTCATTTTTCCAGGGGTGAAACGTCAAATACCAGAGGGCATGCATTTATGGTGAGTGAAGGTCATTTCAAAGGACGTTTGGATAGGCACATGAATGTGAGGAAAATGGAAGGATTTGGACCTTGTGCAGGCAGAAGAGATTAGTTGGCCTTTTGATTACTAATTTAATTGGTGTGGCACAAAATTGTGGGCTGAAGGGCTTGTTCTTGTGATGTACTGTTCTATGTTTTATGATCTCCTTTCTTTCTTACTGATCCGTTAAATCTGATGACGAGCACTGGTGCCTGCTGTGTCATGCATTCCAGTATAAGCATCTACCGGTAGTTACTGGTTCATTTTCTGTTCTTTGACCCACTTTCCAACAACTAATGCTGTGCTCTGCAGGTGTCTGCTTTTAAACCTTGCTTGCTTGCAGTTTCCATGTAGCATTCCCGCTTTCAATTTAGACTTGAGTTTGCGGATGACCCAAGCTCGTGTTTTGTTTATCACAGGTATCTTTAGACATTTTTTCCAGGATTGAAAAGTGGAGTTACTAGAGGTAGCTGTAACATGAGAAGGGGACAGTCTAAAGGAGATGTGCAAATCAAGGCTTTTTTAACCTGGAGAATCATAGAGTCATAGAACACCAGTGCAGAAACAGGCTGAACTATTAATCTGCCTAGCCCCATCGACCTACGTCCAGACAATAGCCCTCCATACCACTCCCATCCAAATTTCTCATGAATGTTAAAATCAAACTTGAATCCATCACTTCTGCTGGCAGCTGGTTCCGCATTCTCACTACCTTCAGAGTGAAGAAGTTCTCCTTCATGTTTGCCTTAGATCAGGGGTTCCCAACATGGGGTCCACGGACTCCTCAGTTAATGGTAAGGGCTCATGGCATAGAAAAGATTGGGAACACCTGCCTTAGTTCACCTTTCACCCTTAATCCATGACCTCACGTTCTAGTCTCGCCCAACCTCAGTGGGGGGTAAAACCTGCTTATATTTACCCTATCAATACCCTTCATAATTTAGTATGCCTCTGTCAAATCTCCCCTCACTCTCCTATGCTCTAGGGAATAAAGTTGTAACCTATTCAACATTTCCCATTAATTCAGGTCCTATCTAATCGTAATGCCATTTTCAAGGAGTTATGGATCTGCATTCCCAGATCCCTGTGTTCTACTGCACTCATTGGTGCTCCATCGCTCATTGTGTAAATCTTGCCTGGTTTGTCCTCTCAGAATGTAACATCTCTGCATTTTATCTGCCATTCTTCAGCCCATTTTTCCAACTGGTCCAGATCCTGCTTCAAGCTTTGATAGGTGCCCTCACCGTCTACTGCCCTCCAATCTTGGTGTCATCTACAAATTTACTGATCCAGTTTACTACATTATTATCCAGATCGTTGGTATAGATGACAAGCCCCAACAGACCCAGCACTGATCCCTGCAGCTCACCACTTGTCACAGGCCTCCAGTCACAGAGGCAACCAACTACTACCACTCCCTGGCTTCTCCCTTGAACTAATGTCTAATCCAGTTTATTACCTCAACCTGAATGCCAAGTGATTGAACCCTTTTGACCAATCTCCTATGCGGGACCTTGTGAAAGGTCTTGCTAAAGTCCATGTAAGCAACATCCACTGCCTTGCCTTCATCGACCTTCCTGGTAACTTCCATGAAAAACTCTGTAATATTGGTTTAGACACGACTTACCACCCACAAAGCCATGTTGATTTTCCCTAATCAGTCCCTGTCTATCCAAATACATGTATATCTCATCACATAGAATGCCTTCCAATAACATACTCACTACTGGCCTCTAATTTCCTGGCTTATTTTAGAGCCTTAAACAACAGAACAACATTAGCTATCCTCCAGTGCTCTGGCACCTCACCATTTGCTAAGGACATTTTCAATATCTCTGCTAGGGACTCTGCAATTTCTGCACTAGCCACCCACAAGGTTTGAGGAAACATCGTGTCAGGCCCTGGGGATTTATCTACCTTAGTTTGCCTTCTCTGTTATCTGTATATTGAACAAGTTAGGTCTTTATTCTTTGGAGCGTAGAAGGTTTAGGGGGAACTTGATAGAGGTATTTAAAATTATGAGGGGGATAGATAGAGTTGACGTGGATAGGCTTTTTCCATTGAGAGTAGGGGAGATTCAAACAAGGGGACATGAGTTGAGAGTTAAGGGGCAAAAGTTTAGGGGTAAAAAAAAAATTGGATAGGTATATGGACAGGAAAGGAATGGAGGGTTATGGGCTGAGTGCAGGTAGGTGGGACTGGGTGAGAGTAAATGTTCGGCATGGACGAGAAGGGCCGAGATGGCCTGTTTCCGTGCTGTAATTTTTTTTTAAAATTTTTTTATTAGTTTTTCAAAACATTTTACAAAATTAAAAACCCCAAATCCCAATGGGGAGCATTAATACAGTGCAAGATTAAGCATACAATAACAATATGCTAGAAAGGAAGAGAATTTAACAAAAAAGCACCTAAATTAAAGACAAGTGAGCTTAGTGTCCTCCCCAAGCCCCACAACACAAGAAAAAAACAACAACTCCAGACCAACCACCACACAGTATAAAGAGTATAAGTCCGGACAGTCAAACTCCCAGACTGTGAATACACTTAGCAACAGAGGATAATAATGCCTACTACCAGAAAAGAAAAAGGGAGCTGAAAGCAAGGGACCGAAAAGAAGCAAAAAGAAAAAAAAACCCTAGTCAAGAGGAAGGTTATGAAAGTACTCGATAAAAGGTCCCCAGACCTTATGGAACTTTAGATCCGAATTAAGAACTGAATAATGAATTTTTTCGAGGTCCAAGCAGGCCATAATGTCGTTAAGCCATTGCGCATGAGTGGGCGGGGCAACATCTCTCCATCTAAGGAGGATCAAGCGTCTCGCCAGGAGAGAGGCAAAGGATAGTATTCGGCATTTGGTCGGACCCAGACATAAATCTGTCTCGCCCCAAAAACCGAACAGAGCAATTAAGGGGTTAGGTTCTAGGTGCTGATTCAGAATACCCGATAATGTAGTGAAGACATCTTTCCAGAATTTCTCCAAACTAGGACAGAACCAGTACATGTGGATGAGAGAGGCCACGCCCCTCTTGCATTTATCACAGAGCGGACTAATGCCAGGGTAGAATCGAGATAGTTTAGATTTAGACATATGGGCTCTATGAACAATCTTAAACTGTAAGAGGCAATGGCGAGCACAAAGGGAGGTTGAGTTAACCGATTTGAGAACTGAGTCCCAGCTCTCCTCGGATAAGGAGATATTTAAATCCTGCTCCCAGGCCATTTTAATTTTATCCACAGGGGCCCGTCGTAAGGCTGCTAGTTTATCTCGGATAATTGAAATTAAACCTTTACCTAGTGGATTAATGGAAAGAAATAGGTCCATAGCATTTCTCGCAGGCATTTCAGGAAAGTTAGGAATTAAAGGAGCAGTAAAGTGTCGGATTTGGAGATATTTGAAAAAGTGAGCGTTAGGCAGGTTGAACTTAACGGAGAGCTGCTGAAAAGAAGCGAAGCGATTATCAATGAAGAGATCTTCAAAATGTCTAATGCCCTTCCTGTACCAAACATGGAATGCTGAATCGTACGTAGTAGGTAAAAAAAAGGTGATTATGTGCGACAGGGCTAGAAATGCAAAACCCCTGGAAACCATAGCATTTCCTGAACTGAGCCCATATACGCAAAGTGTGTCTAACCAGAGGATTAGCTATTGATCTGGGCAGACTGCTAGGGAGTGCAGAGCCAAGAAGTGCAGATATAGATAATTCTTTAGTGGAGCTCAACTCCATTGCCACCCAGTTAGGGCACTCGGGTTGACCGTGGAAGAAAGACCAGAAGGCAGCACAACGTATATTAGCTGCCCAGTAATATAAGCGAAAGTTAGGTAAAGCCATGCCACCCTCTTTTTTAGATTTTTGGAGGTGGATTTTATTAATTCTAGAGCGCTTATTCTTCCACAGATATGACAAAATAATAGAGTCTAAGGAATCAAAAAAAGATTTAGGAATAAAAATTGGGATAGATTGAAATAAGTATAAAAATTTGGGGAGAACATACATTTTAACAACATTAATACGACCTACCAAGGACATAGATAGAGGTGACCATTGTACCAGACTCTGTTTTATAGCATATGAAAGATTGACAAAGTTTTCACGAAAGAGATCTTTAAACTTCCTTGTGACTGTAATTCCAAGATAAGTAAGTTGATTATGGACTACTTTAAAAGGGAGATCACGAAATATTAGTTCTTGTGCTTCTTTATTAATTGGGAAAAGTTCACTCTTATGTAAGTTGAGTTTATAGCCAGAGATCTGGCTAAACTGGTCAAGAAGTGAAAACATTAGAGGTATTGATGAAGACGGATTTGAGATAAAGAGTAATAAGTCATCAGCATAGAGAGAAACTTTATGCTCAACACCCCCTCTCCAAATCCCGGTCAATTCAGGACAATTTCGAAATGCTATCGCCAGAGGTTCTATAGCCAAATTAAAGAAAAAGGGACTTAAGGGGCATCCCTGACGGGTGCCACGTTTGAGATTAAATACTTGGGATTTCTGAAAATTAGTTAGAACAGAAGCAGTAGGACACAGGTACAGCAATTGGATCCAAGAGATGAAACTTTGGCCGAGGTCAAATTTTTCTAAGACTGCAAAAAGGTAGTTCCACTCTATACGGTCATGCTGTAATTTTTATATGGTTAGTCCATGACCTCACTTCTAGAGACTTTGTCATTGCTCAGGTAAATATAGGTGCAAAAAAATCCATTTAAGATCAACTCATCTCTTTCTACTCCATGTATTGATGGCCACTTTGATCTTCAAGTGAACCAATTTTGTCCCTTGAAAATCCTTTAGAACTTAACATTTCTGTAGAAGTCCTTGGAGTTCTCTTCTGCTAGAGCAACCTCTTGCCTTCTCTTAGTACTCCTGATTTCCTCCTTAAGTGTTCTCTTTCATTTCTATATTCCTGAAATACTTCATTTGTTCCTTCCTACTTATACCTGCTATGTACCTCCTCCTCCTCTTTAACCAGTATTTCAATATATCTCGAAAACTAAGGTTTCATAAATCTGTTATCCTTGCCTTTTATTCTGACAGGAACATGTAAACTCTGTACTCTCAGAATTCACTTTTGAAGGCCTCCCGTTTACCAAATAACTCCTTAGCCTGAAAACAACCTGTCCCAATCCACACTTACCAGATCCTTTCTGATACCATCAAAATTTGCCTTTCTCCAATTTAGAATTTCAACGTGAGGACTGATGTACGCTCCTCCATAATTATATTGAAACTAATGGCATTATGCTCACTAGCTACAAGACATTCCCCTACACAAACTTCTGTCACTTGCCCTGTGTCATCCCCTAATAAGAGATCTAGTATTGCTCTTGCTGCAGTTACAACTAAGGAAACTTTCCTGAACACATTTGGCAAACTCTATCCTATCCAACCTTATTAAAGTATGGGAGTCCCAATCAAAATGTGGAAACTTAAAATCACCTCCTTGTATTGTTTTGCAACAGTCTGCAAACTCTCCACAAATTACCTCCCCTAAATTAGAGTGGTAGAGGCCTAGATCATGTTGCTAGGAGTAGGGTTGTGGAGTGGAGGTGGGTGGTGGAATGATAGTGATATTTAAGAGGCGTGCACCAGATAGGCACATACACATGCAAGAGTGGATGGATATTAAGCATGTGCAGGCAGTTGGGATTAATTTAACTTGCTATCATCATTGTCTTGTTCCTGTGCAATATTGATCTGTGTTCTAACATGTCTCACCGAGAATTCCTTTTGTTCATAGCATTTTATTTCAGAATCAGTATCATGTGGCTTGAAATTTATTCTTTAGTGGCAGCAGTACAGTGAAAGGCAAAAATTACTCTGTTACAATAAAAAAATTAAAATAAATGAAGAGTTCAAAAGGGGAATAGAGAGGTGGTGTTCATGAGTTCTTGGCAGAGGGGAACAAGGTGTTTCTAAAACACTGAGTATGTTCTTCAGGCTGCTGTACCACCACCTGGCTGGCAGTAATGAGAAGAGGACATGTCCCGGATGGTGAAGGTCCTTAATGATGGATGCCTCCCCCTTGAGGCAGTGCCTTTTGAAGATGTCCTCAGTGGTGGGGAGGTTTGGATCTGAGAAGGAGCTGGTTGAGTCTACAATCCTCTACAGCCTCTTTTGATCTTGTGTGTTGGAGCCTTCACTCCAAGCAGTAATGTATCCAGTCATAATGTTTGATGACCTTGGCCCTGTACTCACTGGAATTTCGAAGGATGAGTTGGAGACCTCATTGAAACCTTGCGAATGTTGAAAGGCCTTGACGGAGTAGGTGTGGAAAGGATGTTTCCCATGGTGGGCGAGTCTAGGGAACAAGAGAGCATAGCCTGAGGATAGAGGACATCCATTTAAAACAGAGATGTGGAGAAATTTAGCTAGAGGGTGGTGAATTTCTGGAATTTGTTACCACAGGCAACTGTGGAGGCCAGGTCATTAGGTGTATTTAAGGCAGAGATTGATAGGTTCTCAATTAGCCGTGGCATAAAGGTTATGGGAAAAGGCTGAGGAGGGGAAAAAAGGATCATCCATGAGTGAATGGCGGAGCAGACTCAATGGGCCGAATGGCCTAATTCTGCTTCTATGTCTTATGATCATTTGATGCTCTCTTCCTTCTATTTCTCATGTTTATATTTTGAGCCCTGTTCTCTCATCTTTCCGTTCCCTGCTATACAATTTTTCATGTACCTCACCTCTCTACCCACTTTTGTCTCCCTACTGATAGGAACTTCACCCCTTAACCTCCATTTTTGTTCACATATCCAGTCCATTCAGTGGTTTGGTCAGAATTTTATATGGGTTGTCACTGAAACCTTTTTCACATAGGATATCAGATGTGTTACTGGGCCATTAGTTGTGATTACCTGCTCCGCTCATGTTACTGGCATGTATTTTGGCCCTTGTCATCAAGTCACAGCAAGGCCACTTTTGCCTTGTCCCATCTCTCTTTACTTTGGAAGCATTGTGCCTCACACTGTTTGCTTATTTTATTTAGTACGCCATTTTGAGTTTCTGCACTAAGTATTCTTCCCCTTTTCTCACTTGCCCTGACAGAAAACTTCTTTTGTCCCAAAGTAATTTGCAGACAAAAAATGTTGAAGATTGTAAAATGGTTATTTATTTTTGAGGTTAGTTAAATCTACTCAGTTTATTAATTTGTTAGATAATTAATTTATCCAGAAAGTATGATTTCTGAATGATTTTTGTTTTGGTTAAGTTTTAAAAAAACAGTAAGTTCTTCGGTTAACTAATTTTTTCACCTTGCAGGTACATGCAAAGCTTTTTAGAACTACTTGAGTTTCAGAGCAAAGGAACTGAAGATCCACAAGTGTTAGATGAGTAAGTATTATTTGTTTCATAAGTAGACTTTTCAGACATGGGTGTGCTCATTTCTGCAGTTTAAAATATATTTCGATTTGATTGATGATTGGTGTGTGACTGAAAGACAATAGTTGGAAAATGACCAGCAAATACTCCATGAAAGTATTTCTTTGTGGTATTTTAATTTGCAATTTCATACATTAGTATACTTCAGTCCGGTGTCCTTTTCAAATGTTTTTCATTTTTGATTTAATCATGTTTTAGCTCTTGTATGACAAATGTGGTTTGTACCTTAGTTTTCTAGAATCGCTGATTAAAATCCGAAATCGACATAATGATGTTGTACCAACCATGGCTCAGGGGGTTATTGAATATAAGGAGAAGTTTGGCTTTGACCCATTTATAAGTAGTAATGTTCAATACTTTCTGGATCGTTTCTACACCAGCCGTATCTCATTTAGGATGCTTATCAACCAGCACAGTAAGTACTTTGTATTAAAGGTGAGAGCAAATTGAACTATACATTGAATTTTTTTTTTTCAAGCGCTTTCTTGTGAAGATATAGTGGGACAATTGGTTCTTTTGGGGGGGGGATTGTATTTTGTAAATTGATGATCAATGATGTGATTGAAATTACTCTGTAGCGAAGTTTGTTTTCATCTTGGACTCATGCCTTTGTAACCACCCAGAAGCTAGTCATGATCAGCCAGATCAAAGTTGTCACCAGAATCTGTGGAACTGTTAAGGATGAATAAAAGATGTTATTGGATTTCAGCACATTTTGCACATCCAGCTGAACAGGACAAATTATTACTTCATCATTTAGGACCAGCAAACTGAAGCATATTGTGAAATGTTGAGATTTTAATTGTAATGAAGACCTAGCTGCCCAAATATGGAGAGCTTACAGGGAATGTGCTTAAATGTAAAACTCGGATAGAATTCTTTACCAGCAACCTAAATATTAATGGTATGTCGGGGCAATGCTAAGTATCAGAAGTACTCAGTGCCTTAAGACAGGAGATTCTGTGGACGTGAACAGGACATCGGAACGTTATGTTGCCTCCCAGGTGCCAGGGTCAGGGACATCTTGGATCGCAGCATTTTAGAGAGGGAGGGAGAGCAGCTAGATGCCTTGCTGCATATTGGTACCAATGACATGGGAAGGAAAAGAGAATTTAGAGAGTAGGCAGAAAGCTGATAAGCAAGACTTCTAGGAGACATCCAATTTCTGGATTGCTACCTATGCTACGTGCTAGTGAGGGTAGAACAGGATGATTTAGCAGATAAATGTGTGATTGAGAAGCTGGTGCAGGGGGAAAGGATTCAGGTTCTTGGATCATTGGTATGTTTCTGGGGGAGCTATGACCTGTACAAAAGGGTTGAGTTGCACCTGAACCCAAGGAGAGCTAATATTCTCGTGTGCAGGTTTATTAGAGCTGTTGAGGATTTAAACTAATTTGGCAGGGGAGTGGGAATGAGAATGAATGGACTCAGAATAGGATGGCTGGTTTAAAAAAAAGCAAAGATAGTGTGCAGTCAGACTGTCAGTAAGGACAAATGAAATACAATGTTGAAAATGGTCATGCACTTTAGTAGTAGAAATAAATGTGTAGACTATTTTCTAAATGGGGAAAAGAAATCCAAAAATCTGAGATACAAAGGAACTCGAGGTTCTTTGTGCAAAACAGCCTAAAGGTTAACTTGCAGGTTGAGTTGGTGGTGAGGAAGGCAAATGCAATGTTAGCATTCATTTCAAGAGGTCTTGAATACAAGAGTAGGGATGTGATGCTGAGGCTTTATAAGGCACTGGTGAGGCCTCACCTTGAGTATTGCTAATAGTTTTGGGCTCCTGATCTATGAAAAGATGTGCTGGCGTTGGAGAGAGTCCAGAGGCAGTTCACAGAGATGATTCTGGGAATGAAAGGGTTATCATACAGGGAATATTTGATGGCCCTGGGTCTGTACTCACTGGAATTTGGAAGGGTGAGGGGGGATTCCTTTGAAACCTTCTGAACGTTGAAAGGCCTAGACAGAAATGTGGAAAGGATGCTTCCCATGGTGGGGGAGTCTAGGACAAGAAGGCCTTGGGATAGAGGGGCTTCGATTTAGAACAGAGATGCGAAGGAATGTATAAGACATTGGTGAGGCCGAATTTGGAGTATTGTGTGCAGTTTTGGTCACCTAATTACAGGAAGGATATTAATAAGATTAAAAGAGTGCAGAGAAGGTTTACAAGGATGTTGCCGGGACTTGAGAAACTGAGTTACAGAGAAAGGTTGAATAGGTTAGGATTTTATTCCCTGGAGCGTAGGAGAATGAGGGGTGATTTGATAGAGGTGTATAAAATTATGATGGGTATAGGTAGAGTGAATGCAAGCAGGTTTTTTCCACTGAGGCTAGGGGAGAAAAAAACCAGAGGACATGGGTTAAGGGTGAAGGGGGAAAAGTTTAAAGGGAACATTGAAGGGGGGGCTTCTTCACACACAGAGTGGTGGGAGTGTGGAATGAGCTGCTAGCTGAAGTGGTGAATGCAGGCTCACTTTTAACATTTAAGAAAAACTTGGATGGTACATGGATGAGAGGTGTATGGAGGGATATGGTCCAGGTGCAGGTCAGTGGGACAGGGCAGAAAAATGGTTCAGCACAGCCAAGAAGGGCCAAAAGGCCTGTTTCTGTGCTGTAATGTTCTATGGTTCTAAGTACCAGCACAAGTGCAGCATGCAAGCTCAATTTCAATGTTTTAAGAGAAGTTTGGAGAGCTACAGAGATGGTTGGGATATAGAGGATTATGGTTGATGGGAGCATGCAGTTTAAATGGCTTAGCATGGACTTATATAACCATATAACAATTACAGCATGGAAACAGGCCATCTCGGCTCTTCTAGTCCATGTTGAATGTTTACTCTCACCTAGTCCCACTGGCCTGCACTCAGCCCGTAACCCTCCATTCCTTTCCTGTCCATATACCTATTCAATTTTACTTTAAATGACAATACTGAGCCTGCCTGTACCACTTCTACTGGAAGCTCATTCC
The DNA here is from genome assembly GCF_048418815.1 of Hemitrygon akajei. Taxonomy (NCBI): domain Eukaryota; kingdom Metazoa; phylum Chordata; class Chondrichthyes; order Myliobatiformes; family Dasyatidae; genus Hemitrygon; species Hemitrygon akajei. The sequence continues at coordinate 61,727,791 of NC_133128.1, forward strand.
ACACAGCTACCACTCTCTGAGTAAAGAAATTCCCTCTCGTGTTGCTCTTAAACTTTTTCCCCCTAACTCTCAATTCATGTCCTCTTGTTTGAATCTCCCCTACTCTCAATGGAAAAAAGCCTATCCACATCAACTCTATCTATTCCCCCTCATAATTTTAAACGCCTCTGTCAAGTTCCCCCCTCAACCTTCTATGCTCCAAAGAATAAAGACCTAACTTGTTCAACCTTTCCCTGTAACTTAGCAGCTGAAACCCAGGTAACATTCTAGTAAATCTTCTCTGTACTCTCTCTATTGATGGGTCAAAGGGCCTGTTTATGTGCTGCACTTTTCTATGACTCGAATAAAATGGACACATTTATATCTTAAAGCACATTCAAAAGTTCTAAATATCTAAATTCATGTGTATCTAAATATGAGATGAGAAATTTTGATAATTTCAAACTTGTTTTCATGCACTACTATTATTACATTTTAATAATTTATTTCATAAAATATATTGTAGAACGTCCAGCACAATTTATGTGATATGACTGATTATTATCAGTTTTATCTATAAAATGAGAGTATGCTCATTGTTTTCTTTGGTTTATTCTTGGCAGCTCTCCTTTTTGGTGGTAACACAAATCCGGCACATCCTAAGCATATTGGAAGTATTGATCCAAGCTGCAACGTTGCAGATGTTGTTAGAGGTATGAGATCTTAAAGTGAGGAAAATATCCCTTTCATTCTAGATTACAAAAAAAATTGTCAAATCCAGAAGAATCTAATAAAAATTTGAGAAGTATATTAGAAGTTGGCTCTAATGCCTATTGGAGTTGTTCTGTAATTGAATCACATGGCTGGTATGATTTTTTTTTTTGGCTTGTTCCTCTTTCAAGTCTGTTGCTCATTATCCTTGATTTCTTTATCTTTAAAATGTCTATCTTAGTCTTGAATATATTTAATAACTTGCCCTTCTACAGCTCTTTGGCATGGAGAATTCCAAAGGTTCAAGACCCACTGAAAAGTTATTAACATTTTGGTTTTGAATCACCAGCCCTTATTTTAAAACAATTTCCCTGAGTTCTGAATTCCCCCAGCAAGAGAAACATCCTGTCAGTATCTAATCTGTCAGACCCTCTCAAAATCCTGTATTTTTTAATATATTCGTTCAAGGGGTGCAAGCTTAACAGGCTGAGCCAGCATTTAATTGCCTCTCCATGGTTGGCTTTGCGCAGGTGGTGATGAGCTGCCATCCTGAGCAATTGCAGTTATGGAGGCGTGGGTATACCCAAAATCCTATTTGGGATATAGGATTTTGACCCAGCAATGGTGAAGGAATGATTACTTATTTCCAAACAGGAGGTGTGTGACTTTTCAGCTGGTGGTGTTTCCATGCTTTTGTTGCCTTTGGCCTTTGAGCTAGTTGAAGTTGGAAGGTGATGCCTGAAGATTCTTGGTGAGTTGCTGCAGTGCCTCCTTAGATGGTGAAGACAGCTGCTAATGTACACTGATGGTAAAGTGAGGGAATGGTTGTGGAAGGCGTGCCTATCAAGGGGGCTGCTATGTTCTCCATTGTGTTGAGCTTCTTCAGTAGTATGAAAGTTGCATTTAACTAGACAAGTAAAGAATGTTCCATCGCACTCCTGACACGAGCCTTGTAGATGGTGGACAGACTTTGGGGAATTAGGAGTCGAGTTACTTGCTGCAGAATTCCTATCCTCTAATCTGTTCTGTGTATGTGGCTACTCCAGTTCAGTTTCTAGTCAGTGGTAGCCCTCAAGGTATTGACAGTGGTGACCCTCAAGGTATTGACAGTGGTGAAATCAGGGGATTAGCTACACTTCTGTGTTAATTTTGTTTTTCTTATTGTAGTCCACCCAGATCCCTTGATATTGCAGGATTCGGTCAGGGGTAGTTTATCTTCTGTTAAGCTGTTTCTCTGTTTTGCTAACCAGAGAAAATAACTTGTCAATTACTATGTCATAATCCGTCAACCATATTTCTGCTCATCTTCTTAACCTTTCTATAATCTCTTTGCAAATTTGCAGCATTCTCCTTTCCCGTGATATTTACAAATTTGGCGTAAATACTTGGATCCTTCATGTTGGTTATTAATCTGGATATAAACTGTTAGAACTGTGACATTGATGTCTGTGGTACCTTTTAATTACAGTTTGTCAACCTGAAGATGTCCTATTTATCCCAAATCTGTTATATTTTAGTTAATTAATATACTATCTGTGATAATTTGATTTGTTATTGGGACTTGGCTGCATAAATAACAATTTAAAAACAAAATGTAGAGCCTACAAGTTGGAATGTATTGCCTTTCCCATTTCAATCACAATGATTAGTGCAGAAAATAATCTTCAATGTTTCATTTACTTAAGATATAAAAGTTTCCTCTTCCCAACACGTCCCTGCCTACCCACCTAATTACTTCAAAAATGTCAGGATGGCTTTCTCAGGATACTGCATGTATCCTCTGTTCTAGATCAATATTTGACATAACAGCCTTAAACAGATTAGTAGAATGTCTGATACCATTATATCTTAAGTGATCACTAAGAAATCCGCAGATGCTGGAAATTCAAGCAACACACACAAAATGCTGGTGGAACACAGCAGGCCAGGCAGCATCTATAAGGAGAAGCACTGCCGATGTTTCCGTCCTGACGAAGGGTCTTGGCCCGAAACGTCGACAGTGCTTCTCCTTATAGATGCTGCCTGGCCTGCTGTGTTTCACCAGCATTTTGTGGATATCTTAAGTGATGGTCAGATCTGGAAAAATTTCTACATCATAGGAGTTGATACAGATTTAAAATAAGAGAGTTTACTGGTTGTATCAGCCATGTGTTGAATATGGACTCTCAGCTGATATAAATAGTTTGATTTAGTAAAACTTTGAAATGAAAAGATATTTAAACCTAATATTTCCAACATGTAATGTTGAGGTAAATGTCACACAACTAAGTCTGCTCATCGCCACTGTTTATTCCTCATACTTAAACTGATGAGGAGGCACTTAAGGTCATCTACAATAGATAACCAAAGAAAGTATACCTGAGTGGTTGTTATGTATAGTATGTTTCTAGTTAATTATGAACTTGTTTGATCTTTTGCACTCAAGAACTGAGAACTTGTACGACTGTTGCATAACGAAGCTGCACATTTCTACCAGATTGAGCTGATATTTTTCACTTTTACTTGTATCATGTAAGCTGTATAGTTTAATCTTTGATTTTCATTTTCTTTGTGCAGATGCATACGAGACTGCAAAGATGCTTTGTGAACAATATTACACAGGGTCCCCAGATGTGGAGGTTAATGAATTTAATGGTAATTGGAATTTTCCAAGATTTTTGATTAGAATTAATTATTAAAAAATTGTAATAACCAGGCTTCACAATATTGATCACTTAATACATCACACAATGAGAAAAACAATGACTATCAAATATGCCATTGAAGCTATCTGCTAGACATCAATTTTTCCTGGGCTAAATTGAGCTGGATTCAGTGCACCGCTCATAGTTCCCATTTGCTTGCACTCACCTGACCTTGATGCTGAAGGCATTTCATTGAAACCCTTGCCAAGAGGCTCCTGAAAATTTTCACCTAATGTTGTCTCTGATGCTAAGAAATAATTAAAATATAAAATTAGGGGAAAAGTACATGGAGTTCTTTGACAGAGTTTAATGACCAATGCTTCATCTGTCATTCTGGTCTTCCAGACTGGGATTTAGTTAACTGGGAGTGGTTGAATGCTGATGAATTGGAAGACAACAGCCAGCCTGCTTCAATGCAGTAACATATTGTTAATGTCACCATATTTAGCAGAATAATGCTGATCCATTAAGAACAGTATAGGCTAGCAGAGTGACCTTTCAAAATGCTAGTTCACAAAAATAGTATTGCCTACATTGATAACATCTCTCAAAAATAACACGAAGAACTTGTATTTATTTATCAACATGAACATAGTAAAATGCTGAACAATGCTTCAAAGGCAAATTATCAAACAAAATTTATTGCTGAGTGATGTATGGTGATATCAGGGGATGTCCTTTATGCCAGAATTGGAGGGAGACTGATATCTGTAGTTGGAGGGAATTATAAAGGGGGAATGGGGAAAGTATGATAATGAAAAGCAATGATGCAAATTTTAAAATCATGTTGCTCAAGTGGGAGTCAGTGATGATGGATGTTGTGATGGAAATGAGACAGAGGCACGACTCTCTGGATACAATAAATCAGGATATAGTTAGTCATCATTTCTGAAGTGGATGTCTCTATCTTGATGGTGCAGCTATATGATAGAAAAAACTTCTAAACATCAAATATAATACCAAAGTTGCAAATAATTTAATTGAGCCTAAGACTGGAGCTGGAAAGGGAGATAAAACAATAGTTAGAGAATCTAATTGATGCTTTAAATTAGGGGAAATGCCTTCAGTTTACTTGGAAAAAATTTATACTCATTCCGTTCAGGACTTTGCACAAGCAGTATGACAATTTAGTGATAGTCTTGTGGTGAAGAGAACTGATGGTGCTAGGTAATTTCAATATATATGTGGAAAATGACTTTCTGAACAATGTCATTATGGGCAGCATGTCGATTAGAAATGTAAACCAATTATTCTAATTTTGAACCTATTCTATCAGATATCTGACTACAATGCACCAAACATATACTTAAATTACAGCTGTATTGACTGCTTGATATCTAAGTCAATCTTTATTTTTTTCACATAGTGTTTCTTTGATACTTCTCCACTGGCTATTAAGATGACATTCAAAATTGCACCCCAGGCTTTCCTATAAAATTGACTTTAATGACTTGATGAGCTATTCTTCCACAATCAAGTAATATTTCAAGATTTTTCTTATTAAAGATGATCAGTGTAAGCAATAATTCTGTTTTTCCCTCCATATTTGTTGCTTCACTGCTGAATATTTCTAGCAATGGCAAAGTATTTTATCAAAGGTTCATTTATTATCAAAACATGTGTCTGTATGCAACTCTGAAATTTGTATTTCTCCAGGTAGCCATGAAACAAAAAAAGAACATGAGAGTCATTCAGAGAGAAACGTCTCCTCCCTCCTTATACAAAAAAAGAACACCGTCTTGATCATCAAACCCCCAAACCCCCCCCCCCCCCGCACAAAACAGAACAGGAACGGGCAATTAAAAAAAAACACAATATAAGAACCATAAGCTGAAAAGGTCCACGGTCCATAAACACGATAGTCCAATCCATTGCGCAGAATCACGATACCATCCTCTGATATCACTGACATTCATCAAAAGAGAAGAGAGGGACACCACACAAGGCAGAGAGGCCTACCCGCCTGCCACAGCGAGCCACACAGTGATAGGCTGCTCACTGACTCCTTCTCTGGCAGTGATCAAAAGGCAGGCAGTTGGTGCTGAAATTCTCAATCACTTCTATGTCTCAGTCTTCCTTGATGCTTTAATCGTGTTTTGTTTATTAGCTCATCAGGTAACAGAAATTGTTCCAGTTCAATTAGCATTTCACATTTATAAATTTGTTTTTAAGTAGAATTGTAATATTTATTTATGGATGTTAATAATTATGCAAAGGAATATACATAATTAATGAATGAATTTATCAATATGTTTTAGCTAAAACACCTGAAAAGCCTATCCAAGTGGTGTATGTACCCTCGCATCTCTTCCACATGCTGTTTGAATTGTTTAAAGTAAGTTAACAGATTCAATTTCATGATTGCTGAAGAAAGTAGCAATATATAATTTCGTATTTGCATTTGTTGAAGCCTGAGGAACTTCCATTTTTAGGCTGTTATCTACCTTCCTAGATTAATGCTTTTGTCAAGAATTTTAAGATCTAATTTTTAAATTTAGAATTTATAAATAGGCAGATGATATCTTAAAATTCCAAGTTTAGCTTTGTTTACATGGTTATAGTTAATCTTTTGCAGCATGTATGGGGACAGGAAAAGAGCAATTAGTATTTTAACCTTATTCTGCTGTTCATACACTTTGTGGCTGATCTGCATCTGTACTCATTCACTGTAGCTCCATATCCTTAAATCTACTTAATTATAATGAATAATTTAACTAACATCTGCTTTCATGGATGGGAACTCTTTTCTGCTACCTCAGATTTTATTGTGAAGCTGTACCTCCTGATTGGCTGGCCTAAGTTTAAAGTTTTGTTTTTTTAAGCTTGAGCGTTTAACCAGAGGAAAGTTTTCACTCTATCTAGCCTATCAATTGCTTTCGGAATAAAACAAAACAACAAATCTATTCTCTTAAAGGAGACCAATATCTCCTTTTGATGCAATACCAATTCATCCTATGAGGCCTTATTAAAATATTAAAAATGTGTTCATTTCATTATCCACTTTGATGATACTTTATTGCCAGTTCTATCTTACAGGAATGTCTAAATCTCTTTAGACCTTTTCAGTTTCTGTGTAGTCACACAAAAAATGTGTGGAATCCATTTTGTGCAACTAAAATGAATTATCTCACTTTACCTGTGTTGATGAGAATTCCCAACAATATTGTTCACTCAGGTAATTGATCAAGGTCTGGATAGTTTCTTTTCTATATACTCTACTTATTGAGGCAGCAGTATTTTTAACATTGGGGAACTTTGGTATGTAGCTTTCTGTGATAATAAATATAGTTAATAGATGAAATTACAGCAATGATATTTTGGTGATCTCACTACTCATGTCCTTGCAGTAGAAGCACATAGTTCCCTTGACTGCTTTTGTGAAGAGGATTAAATGTACCAATTATTCCACAAGACAATTCAGAAAAAATAAGTTCCCAACATAAAATCAAATTTCATGCATTTCCTCACTAGAATTATCATTTTTCTGTTCGTTGGCCTGTATGATTTCATTGATGCTAATATTTTATTTGCTTTTATTTCTGTTTACTTTGGCTGTCAGATCTGTTAAACTACTTTAGCTGCTTTCAAAGCCAGAACAACTCATTCAGTGTATCTATTCAAAGTTGATTACATTCTAAGTTAATAAATAATTTTGGTTGTTTACAAACTTGTTGGTTGCAAACTTTTAGGATCTTCTATTAGTTACTTCCTTTGTTTCATTGACAACATCCACTCAAGTAAATGGATCCCAATCATCTTGTATCTGGAGGAGGCAAGTTGTCTGATAGTAACTTTAAACTACTTTAACCATTATTTAATATTATTTTGTTTTAAATGGGCTATTTCTGAGAAATAGCCACAACTAGTACTTAACTACTTTTTAATCTTGCAACCATTTCTTTTTAAAGTACATGTGTGAATACACTTTACCTTAAAGCAAATATTTTAAAAGTAACAGCTATTCTCAAAAAACATTTCTCTGGAAAATTAAAGCAAGTCCTGAAACACAGCTTCTCATGACTCACCCATCATTAGGTGTAACTTCCCGCTGCAAGCATTGGCTCATTTGGTTTACCTTAACTCAAATTGTTTGGATATGTGGAATTTTTGTTTATAACAGAACTCTATGAGAGCTACTGTTGAACTTCATGAAGGGAAAATGGAAGGTTATCCCCCTATAAAAACTCTGGTTACATTGGGAAAGGAGGATTTATCTATTAAGGTAAGTATAGCAATTTTGTTATGTTTCAACATGTAATTATAGTCAAAGAAAGAGTAAACCAAAATAAATTATGTTGATAAATTGTTAGAAAATACTGTAAAGTTGTTAACTGACCACTGTTCCGAGCAACATAAAAATGGCTTGATTGAATTTAAATAAAAGAAACTAATTTCTTTTGCCCAGGTGTTGTTACTGTAATTGTGGTGAATTTAGGAAACTTCATGATTCTGAGTCTTGAACATTCAAAATTTCAAGTTCCTGCAAATATGACCTAAGGTTTTGAATTCTCTGGGATTAGGATTGCTTGTGGAGTCCTGCAGGAGATGGGAACTAATGGCAGTGCAGTATACTCAAACTCATTCAATTGCATAGACAAAAATGAATGCTGGAGCAGTTTGCTTCTTTTTGAAAGAAAGGAAATAAAGAAATTTGAGGGACAAAGTAAGTGTTAGGTTATTTTTGATTTTTTTAGCTTAATAGTATTGTGATTAATTACTATTAAATAATATGAAAGAAATCCTTCAAAGTTGCCACGCAAGAAGGTGTATAATGTACCAGTTCTCATTAGTCAGAGGATTGTATTCAAGAAATGCAAGCTAATGTTGCAGCTCTATAAAACTCTGGTTAAACCGTACTTTGAGTATTGTGTACAATTCTGGTCATTTTATTATAGGAGGGATTTGGAAGCTTTAGAGAGGGTATAGAGGAGATTTGACACAATGCTATATTAGAGCGCATGTTTTGTGAGGAAAGGTTGATCAAGCTCGGGCTTTTCTCTTTGGAGTGTTGAGAGGATGAGAGGTAACTTGATAGAGGTGTATGAGAGGCATAGATAGAATGGACAGCCAGCACCTTTTCCCCAGGGTGGCAATGGCCAATACTAGTGAACATCCATTTAAGGTGAGTAAAGTAAAGTTTAGGGGAGATGTCTGAGCTGTTTTTTTTTAAACAGAGAGTATGATAGGTGCTTGGAACGCACTGCCAAGGGTGATGGAAGGTGCTGATATAATAGGGATGTTTCAGGGACTACATCGATAGAAGGAAAATGAAAGGTTATAGGCCTTGTGGGAAGGAAGGGATAGACTGATAGTGGAGTAGGTTTATATAGGTCAGCACAACAGTATGGGCCAATGTTCTATGCTCCAAACTAAATGACTACTGAAATACTTATTTTATATATTTTTAGTTGCTTTATTTTTAGTAGGATTTGAATAATAAGCCTGTGATTGTAGCATAACCACTTATCAAAAGACTTTCAGCTGTTTCATGGGCACTACTTTTTGTAGCATTGCATTGAGTGAGACCCTGTATCAACTAAGTTATCACAAAATTTGAAAGTCTTGTTGGTGTCGTAGAGGGCTTGTGGCAGCAAAATCTGACTTACAGTATTATATATTTAATCTTGATGTCCCTCTCAGAACTAAAACTGAGTTTTAATATTAGATCTGTGGAAAGAGGAAAGAGTGAATATTTCAAGTTGTGGACACTTTGTTAGGCCTGGGTAAGAGAAGTGCTGCCTGACCTGCTGAGTATTCAAATCACAAACAAGAGAAAGTCTGCAGATGCTGGAAATCTCAGCAACACACACAAAATGCTGGAGGAGCTCAGCAGACCAGGCAGCATCTGTGGAAAAAAAAGTAGAGTTGACATTTCAGGCTGAAACCCTGCTGCGTATTGCCAGCATTTTCTATTTTCATTTCAGATTTCCAGCATCTGCAGTTTGATTTTTAATTTTTAGATTTTTTTTAAATTAGTTTTTTTATACATTTTCTACATAGCTACAGATTTAAAAAAGCCCCGGATTAAAATGAAGAACATTGATACAGTGCAAAAATAAACATACAATAATAATATGATACAAAGAAAGATAATTGAGAAAGCACCCAAATTGAAGACATGTAAAATTAGTATCCTCCCCAGGCCCCGCAACTACAAAAAACTCCAGACCAACCACAACACAATATAGAGAATATAAATCAGGACAATCAAACCCCCAAAACTGTAAATACACTTAGCAACAGAAGATATTAATGCCTACTACAAAAAAAAAGGAGCTGAAAGCAAGGGACCGAAAAAAAACCTTAGTTAAGAGGAAGGTTATGAAAGTACTCAATAAAAGGTCCCCAGACCTTATGGAACTTTAAATCCGAATTAAGGACTGAATAATGAATTTTTTCAAGGTCTGAACAGGCCATAATATCGTTAAGCCATTGAGCATGTGTGGGCGGGGCAACATCTCTCCATCTAAGGAGGATTAAACATCTAGCTAGGAGAGAGGCAAAAGATAATATTCGACACTTAGTCGAACTCAGACGTAAATCTGTCTCACCCCAGAAACCGAACAAAGCAATTAAAGGGTTAGGTTCTAAGTGGTAATTCAGAATATACGATAAAGTTATGAAAACATCTTTCCAAAATTTCTCCAAGCTAGGACAAAACCAGTACATATGAATGAGAGAGGCCTCGCCCCTTTTGCATTTATCACAAAGCGGACTGATGTTAGGGTAAAATCGAGATAATTTAGATTTAGACATATGGGCTCTATGAACAATCTTAAACTGTAAAAGGCAGTGGCAAGCACAAAGAGAGGTTGAATTAACCGATTTGAGAATCGAGTCCCAAGTCTCATCGGATAAGGAGGTATTTAAATCATGCTCCCATGCCATTTTAATTTTATCCACAGGGGCACGTCGTAAGGCTGCTAATTTATCACGAATAAATGATATTAAACCTTTACCTAGTGGATTAATAGAAAGAAATAAGTCCATAACATTTTTCTCAGGCATTTCAGGGAAGTTAGGGATTAAAAGAGTAATAAAGTGTCTAATTTGGAGATATCTAAAAAAATGAGCATTAGGCAGATTGAACTTAGCAGAGAGCTGTTGAAAAGAGGCGAAGCGATTATCAATAAAAAGATCTTCAAAATGTCTAATGCCCTTCCTATACCAATCATGGACGGCTGAGTCATACGTAGTAGGTAAAAAAAGGTGATTATGTAAGATAGGGCTAGAAAAGGAAAAACCATGGAAACCATAAAATTTCCTAAACTGAGCCCATATACACAAAGTGTGTCTGACAAGAGGATTAACTATTAATCTGGACAAACTACTAGGGAGTACAGAGCCGAGAAGTGCAGAGATAGATAATTCTTTAGTGGAGCTCAATTCCATTGCCACCCAATTAGGGCACTCGGGTTGGCCATGGAAAAAAGACCAAAAGGTAGCACAACGTATATTGGCTGCCCAGTAATATAAGCAAAAGTTAGGTAAAGCCATGCCATCCTCTTTTAGATTTTTGGAGGTAGATTTTATTAATTCTAGAGCGCTTATTCTTCCACAGATATGACAAAATAATAGAGTCTAAGGAATCAAAAAAAGATTTAGGAATAAAAATTGGGATTGATTGAAATAAATATAAAAGTTTAGGGAGAACATACATTTTAACAACATTAATACAACCTACCAAAGACATAGATAGAGGTGACCATTGTAACAGACTCTGTTTAATAGTATATGAAAGATTGGCAAAATTTTCACGAAAGAGATCTTTAAACTTCCTTGTGACTATAATCCCAAGATAAGTAAGTTGATTGTGGACTACTTTAAAAGGGAGATCACGAAATGTTAATTCTTGTGCTTCTTTATTAATTGGGAAAAGTTCGCTCTTATGTAAATTAAGTTTATATCCAGAGAACTGGCTAAACTGGTCAAGAAGTGAAAACATTGGAGGTAAGGATGTAGACGGATTTGAAAGAAAAAGTAATAAGTCATCAGCATAAAGAGAAACTTTATGCTCAACACCCCCTCTCCAAATCCCGGTCAGTTCAGGACAATTTCGAAAAGCTATCGCCAAAGGGTCTATAGCCAAATCAAAGAGAAAGGGACTTAAAGGGCATCCCTGACGGGTGCCACATTTGAGGTTAAATAACTGGGATTTCTGAGAATTAGTTAAAACAGAAGCAGTAGGACACAGGTACAGCAATTTGATCCAAGAGATAAAACTTTGACCGAAGTCAAATTTTTCTAAAACTGCAAAAAGGTAGTTCCACTCTATACGATCAAATGCTTTCTCCGCATCAAGGGAAATAACACATTCAGGAATCCCAGTTGGAGGTGAATATAAAATGTTAAATAAACGCCGAATGTTAAAAAAAGGAAGATGGTTTTTAATAAAACCAGTTTGATCATCAGAAATAATAGAGGGAATAACAGTTTCTAATCTATAAGCCAAAACTTTGGCCAAGATTTTAACATCAACATTAAGCAATGAAATCGGCCTATACGAGGAACACTCTGTTGGGTCTTTACCCTTTTTTAATAAAAGAATAATAGAAGCCTCATTAAAAGAGGGTGGCAATTTACCGTAGTTAAACGAGTCAGATAATACTGAAAGTAACTGAGGGGAGAGAAGTGAAGAGAATGATTTATAAAATTCTACGGGGAACCCATCAGGTCCAGGAGATTTCCCTGAGGACAATGCAGAAATTGCAGAAGATATTTCTTCTGATGATATAGGCGCATTAAGTTTGGCTTTAAAATCAGATGAAAGCGAAGGAATATTCAGATTATTTAAAAAATGATCGATAGAGATATTGTCATTCAAAGATTCAGAGGAATAAAGTCAAGAATAGAAATTTTTAAATGCGTCTTTGATTTCTAAGTGATCTGACGTAAGGTCTCCATTCTCCTTCCGGATTTTTGTAATATGTTGTTTGGCTTTGGAACGCCTCAGCTGATTGGCTAGAAATTTACCAGATTTGTCACCATGAATATAAAAACGACTCAAGACTTTCAAGAAGAATATAAAAACGACTTTCAAGAAGTTGGCGTTTGACAGGTTGAGTGGACAGAAGATTAAATTTAGTTTGAAGTTCTACACGTTTCTTGTATATTTCAGGATTTTTAATTTGAGCATACAGTTGATCCAATTCTTTAATCTGATTAATGAGGTCTAATCGATCTACACAGGATTTTCTATTAAGATTTGCTGTATAGGAGATTATTTGACCCCTCAGATATGCTTTCATGGCATCCCTGACAATCTGGGATGACACTTCAGGTGATGTATTGGTGTTAAAATAAAAGGTTATCTGATCCTTGATAAATTTTAGAAAATCATCATCCGATAGTAAAGTCGAATCAAACCACCAGTGTTTATTCCTCTGAGGAAGGCCAGGAAAATTTAAAGACAGAGTAATTGGGGCATGGTCAGAAATCAGTATACTCTGATAATCACAAGAATAGACAAATGGAATGAGTTGATTGTCGAGTAAGAAGTAGTCAATTCTAGTAAAGGTATGGTAAACATGTGAAAAAAAAGAATCTCTCTCAGTAGGATGAAGGAAACGCCATATATCAGAGATACCATAATTAGAGAGAAACGATTGAATAGCTGAGGCAGATTTAGTAGGTGGTCTAGTAACAGAGGACGATCGATCCAAACTAGGATCTAACCAACAATTGAAATCACCACCCAGTATAAGAGAGTATGAGTTTAAGTCTGGTAGTGAGGAGAAAAAACGTTCAAAAAAATTAACATCATCAAAATTGGGGGCATACAGGTTTGCTAGTACAATTTTAGTATTATATAGTTTACCAGAAACAATAACAAAACAGCCATTTGTATCAGATATCTTATTATGGAGTTCAAAAGGAATATTTGAGTTAATAAGGATGGAGACCCCCCCCCCCTAGCGTTGGCAGCAAAGGATGAATGAAAATGCTGACCCGCCCACTTTGATAAAAGCCAGGAGTTATCAGACCAACGAATATGAGTTTCTTGAAGGAAAGCAATGTCCGCTTTGAGCTGTTTAATATGTGAGAAGACCTTCCTTCTTTTAACAGGGTGATTCAATCCCTTTACATTCCAGCTCACAAATTTAAGTGTATTAACCATTATCAATTGTTTGTGCGTAGAAGGCAGCAGGCATATAAAAAGTCAAGCAGTACAGTAACAGTCTGGGAGCAAAAATGTAAACATAGATTCGTAGAATCAAAACAGAAACATGTCCTGAGTAACAGAGGAAAGCAAAGGAAACAGTGAGTGGTGTTGGAACTGGAGAATCCACCCCACCCTCCCAACCCAAAACTAGACGGCTACCAAAAATAGCAGCTAGCTCTACCAAAAAAATTAACCCAAGTAAGTTCTGTGTCATTAACAACAGTTCCGTATAAATACTATAGCAAATGGTAACTAGTTTATGCACTAGAAAATATAACAAATAGGAACAGCTTCAGCAGAAGTGTGAGACTTAATACAAAGAAAATCAAAAGAAAACCAAAACTAACTTACCCGTGAAAAATTATAGAAGATTAAAAGAAAATAAAAGGGGAGGGAGAAAAGAGGGAATTTATAGATTTGAAAAGAGTACTTATCAACCATTTACAGAAAAAAAAGCAAAACTTAAACTATGAATCAACCAACAGGGAGGCCTTCAATAAAAACTCCCAACCTCCAAAACAAGTTAAAGTTAATTGTAGATCTCTATAGATAAAGTTATACAAAAATACTATAGATTGCACAAGTACAATCTAAACGTCCGCAGGGAAACATTAAACTCGGATTATCTATTTAGAAAAAACGCACCAAGTCCAGGGAGATATTGTCTACAGCCCTTAGAGTCTCAATAGATAATGTCTGAATTATTCAAGTACAGTCTGAGTCAGGAAAAAAAATAGCTTTACTACGAGAGGTACTTATCCACCATTTTAGAAGGTCAGACCGGGTTCCTGAGGAGACAGGATAGCCAGAAGACTTCCAACAAATGCCTCAGCATCCTTCACTGATTTAAACCACTTATATTCTCCAGTAGTAAGCGTAATTCGCAGGTCGGCTGGATTGCAAAAGGAGGGTCTAAAACCACGATCAAAAAGCACTTTCATTACACCTTTAAACTCAGCGCGCATCTTCAGAACCTGGGGGGCAAAATCCTCCACAAAACGAATGACTGTATTTTGAAAAGCAAAAGTACCTCTGCGACGTGCCTCCATAATCAAACGGTTTTTCACCTGGTATTGATGAAAGCACAAAATTACCGGCCATGGGCGGGAACCCAGAGTTGCACGGGGAACATAGGTCCTGTGTGCCCTTTCAAGCTCAGGTGGAGTCGGAAGAAATTCTTTCCCAAAAATCTCACAGAGAAAATCGGAAAAAAATTTCATGGGAGAGCCCTGTTCGGTGGCCTCTGGCAAACCAAGAATTCGTAGATTGCAACGTCTGCTACGGTTTTCAAGATCCACCATTTTGGAAAAAAGCTTACAAATCTGCTGCTCTAGGCTGGAGCAGAGGGTTTCCAGATATTGGACATGGTGTTTTAAATCTTCAGAAGTTGAGTCGATGCAAGATAAATGTTTGGCATGTTCGTCCACTCTAGCGTTGATCCGATCCAATTTGACATCCAGCTGGTTGAAAGAAGTTCTAAATTCCTTTAAAATATCTTGTCGATGCTGTTCCAGAACAGCAAGAATGTCAACCGGCAAAGTCGCAGAAGTTTCTTTTTTCCCGTTTTAGTACTTTTGTTAGACATTATAAGATAGATGTGTTCGCAGGCAAGTAAGAGAAACCTAATAAAATACCTAACTAAGGTTTAAGAATGGAGACATATAGTGCAAAGGTAGGGAGAATGACGGAGCAAAAGTTCGAAACAGTTAAACAGTCGCCATCTTGCCGGAAGTCCCCAATTTTTAGATTTAATATTCATAGATAAAGTAAATATATTTCTTGTATATCGAAGGAATTTATTCATTTGATTTTTTTTGTGATAGCCATGTTGAGCAAGATAGCTAAGTTGTATTAGCTCTAATGCCAATCCTTTTCCTATTTTTTTGCAGATATCTGATAAAGGGGGTGGTGTTCCTCTGCGGAAGATTGAGCGTTTGTTTAATTATATGTATTCTACAGCACCCAGTCCCAGCTTGGAGCCATCACGGGCAGCTCCACTGGTAGGTGCTCTACCTGCAAGAGATTGTGGTGTTTTTTTTATCACTATACAAATGTTTTCACCAAGTTTGCTGTTCTTTGCCAGGTACATCAAAAGTTCATTGAAATGTGTTCATTTTATGTTTGTGACATTGATTCATTCAACCTAAATTCCAAGTATCTATCTTTCTCTAATAGTGAGTGGCAGTTCTGGGATCATATACTTCAACCATTTTAATACTACCCAGACCACTCCTTTAAAATCTGGAATATTGTGTAAATTGTTTTTTTTTCTGGTCATTATCCAAGAGCCCAATCCAGAATTTAAGCTAATTTGACTTACTGTTGGAACCAATAAACTTTGTTGATTTAATTGATTATTGGGCAATTTAATTGTCTCCTCTTTTTGTTTCTACAAACTGGAATCTTTTAGATCATTCACTGACAGAAACAACTACTGTTGGCAAGGCTAGCATTTTTACTCTGTTATTAACTTCACTTGAGTTGAGTGTCTGGGAGGCAGTTAAAAGTTTGAAATATTCTATGGGTCTGTAGTCTGCATTGTCTGGGTTTAGGTGTTCATTTTGGATCATCAATTAATTGATAGTTTTCCTCCTTTGGTTTATGATGATCCACTTTGAGTGAGCATAAGAAACTCCTATTTCCTGTTGGCTGACATT
The DNA here is from genome assembly GCF_048418815.1 of Hemitrygon akajei. NCBI lineage: Eukaryota > Metazoa > Chordata > Chondrichthyes > Myliobatiformes > Dasyatidae > Hemitrygon > Hemitrygon akajei. The sequence goes on from NC_133128.1 coordinate 61,743,984, forward strand.
AACTTATAAAATTGTTCTCCCATGTGACCAACATGATGCTCATCTAAAATTTCCTCTTTTGAAGATTACGTCACAAAGAACCTAGTCTTCATCTTTCTCTTCCTCAAATTCTCCTGCCTGTTTTTGATCATCTTCTTAAAAGGACAGCTTCTGTCCTACTAGTGTAAGACTATTAAATGGTCTTATTAGTACGATAAGATGAGCACTTGACTTCACAATCTGTCTAACTATAGACATGCACCTTTTTATTTACCTGCACTACATTTTCTCTGTAACTGTAACACTTTATTCTGCATTCAGCCTGAACCCTAACCCTTTTACTTCCTCAGAGCATTGTTCTAATGAAACGATCGGTATAGATGGTATGCAAAACAAGTTTTTCATTGTGCCAATCATAATCCGATTCAACTCAGTCCAATTATGATGATACCATATATAGTAAAATGTGTTTTTTTGATTTTCTGCAGGCGGGTTTTGGATATGGCTTGCCAATCTCCCGTCTGTATGCTAGGTACTTTCAAGGAGATCTCAAACTGTATTCCATGGAAGGTCTGGGCACAGATGCAGTCATCTATCTAAAGGTACCTTTCAACAGTGAAGGAGAATTCAAGAGTGGAATAGTAAAATATGTATTTGGAATACTAGCTGCAGCTTCTAACAATCCAGATTAAGGAGTTGGAGCTGGAACTGGATGAATTCCAGTTAATTTGGGAGGCTGAAGGTGTGATTGATAGGACGTATAGAGAGCTGGTTACACCCAAGGTGTAGGACACAGGAAACTGGGTGACAGGAAGGGGAAAGGAGTTAAGGAGCCAGTGCAGAGTACCCCTGTAGTCATCCCCTTCAACAACAGGATGCTGTTGTGGGTGGGGGGTTGATCAAATAGAAGAAACTCACAGTGTCAAGTCTCTGGCACTGTGACTCATAAGGGAAGGGGGGAGAAGAGGAACAATGTGGTGATTGGGGATTCGTTAGTTAAGGGAACAGACAGGAGGTTCTGTGGGCAAGAATGAGATTCCCGGATGGTATGTTGCCTCCCGGCTGCCAGGGCCCAAGACATCTCGGATCGAATCCTCAGCATTCTTAAGTGGGAGGGTGAACAGCCACAGGTTGTAGTACATGTTAGTACAAATGGCATGGGTAGGATGAGTTACGAGGTTTTACATAGGGAGTTAAGTGTTAAGTTAAAGGACAGGACCTCAAGATTGTGATCTTGATCAAGGGTTGTGATCTCAAGATTGCTACCTGTGTCACGTGCTAGTGAGGCTAGAACTAGGAAGATTGTACAGTGTAGTGCTTGGCTACGGAGTTGGTGTAGGAGGGAGGGCATAAGATTTTTGGATCATTAGGCTCTCTTCTGGGGAAGGTGGGACCTGTACAGAAGGGGCAGTTTGTACCTGGACTGGAAGGGGACTAATATCCTAGTGGGAAAATGTGTTAATGATACATGGAGGGATTTAAGCTAGAATTACAGGGGAATCAGAGTGCCAGAACAGTTAGTGGAGAGGTTGTGGAGGCGGATGTTGGTAAGCCCTCAGACAAAGTCAGGAATCAAAAGATTGTGCGACTAGTGTCCTGATATTGTAGCCATAATAAGAATCAGTTACAGGAGGGCCAGGACTGGCAGCTCAATTTTCCGGGGTTTTGTTATTTTAAATGTGACGGAGCAAGAGGGATTAAAGGAGAAAGGGTGACATTACTAGTCATGGAAAATGTCAGACAGCCTGGGGCTATATTACAGACCACCCAACAGTCCTAGGGATTTAGGGGAACAAATTTGTAAAGAGATCACAGACTGCTGCAAGAAACACAAGGTTGTTATGGTACATGATTTTAACTTTCCACATATTAACTGGGAATCCCATACTATAAAAGGACTAGATGGGATAGAGTTTTTCACATATGTTCAGGAAAGTTTCCTTTCAGTATGTAGAAGTCCCAGCGAAAGAGTGTGTGATACTGGATCTACTGTTAGGGAATGAGACAATCAGATGACAGAAGTTTGTGTAGGGGATCACTTTGCATCCAGTGACCACAATGTCATTAGTTTCAAAGTAAATATCCAAAAAGATTGGTCTGGTCCATAGCTTGAGATTCTAAATTGTAGAAAGGCCCATTTTGATGGTATCATAAATGATCTGGCAAGTGTGGATTGGGGCAGGCTGTTTTCTGGCAAAGGTGTACTTGGAGAGTGGCAGGCCTTCAAAAGTGAAGTTTTAAGAGTACAAAGCTTGTATGTGCCTGTCAGAATAAAAGGTAAAGATGACAAGTGTAGGGAACCTTGATTTTCAAGAGATATTGAAGAAGTAGTTAAGATAAAAGAGAGGTGCCTAGTTGCCTAGGAACAAATGAGGTGCTTATGGAGTATAAGAAGTGCAAGAAAACTCTTAGGAAAGAAATCAGGAAGGCAAAATTAAGGCATGAAGTTGCTCTCGCAAACAAGGTGAAGGAAAATCCTAAGGGATTCTTCAAGTATGTTAAGAGCAAAAGGATTGCTAGTGACAAAATTGGTCCTCGGGAAGATGAGAATGGTAATCCAGGTGAGCCAAAACAAATGGGGGAGATCTTAAATGAGTTCTTGGCATCTGTGTTTACTCAGGAGACAGACACAGAGTCCATAGCAGTGAGGCAAAGCAGCATCAACTTCATGGACCTTGTATAAATTACAGATGAAGAGGTGTTGCTACCCTTAGGCAAGTCAGGGTGAATAAATCCCCAGGGCCTGACAAGGTGTTCCTTTGGACCCTAAAGGAGTCAAGTGCATTAATTGCCAGTGCCCTAGCAGAGATATTTGAAACACCTTAGTGGCAGGAGAGGTACCAAAGGATTGGAGGATAGCTAAAGTCATACTGCTGTTTATGAAAAAATCTAAACATGAACCAGGAAATTATAGGCTGATGAGCCTGACATCAGTTGTGGGAAATTCTAAGGGACTGGATATATACTTAATACTTTATTGTCACCAAACAATTGATACTAGAGCGTACAATCATCACAGACACGGTGGTCAGCAGCACAGGGGTGCCGCAGGGAACCGTACTCTCTCCGGTCCTGTTCACCCTGTACACATCAGACTTCCAATATAACTCGGAGTCCTGCCATGTGCAGAAGTTCGCTGATGACACGGCCATAGTGGGGTGTGTCAGGAATGGACAGGAGGAGGAGTATAGGAAACTGATACAGGACTTTGTGATATGGTGCAACTCAAACTACCTGCGTCTCAATATCACCAAGACCAAGGAGATGGTGGTGGACTTTAGGAGATCTAGGCCTCATATGGAGCCAGTGATCATTAATGGAGAATGTGTGGAGCAGGTTAAGACCTACAAGTATCTGGGAGTACAGTTAGACGAGAAGCTAGACTGGACTGCCAACACAGATGCCTTGTGCAGGAAGGCACAGAGTCGACTGTACTTCCTAAGAAGGTTGGCGTCATTCAATGTCTGTAGTGAGATGCTGAAGATGTTCTATAGGTCAGTTGTGGAGAGCGCCCTCTTCTTTGTGGTGGCGTGTTGGGGAGGAAGCATTAAGAAGAGGGACGCCTCACGTCTTAATAAGCTGGTAAGGAAGGCGGGCTCTGTCGTGGGCAAAGTACTGGAGAGTTTAACATCGGTAGCTGAGCGAAGGGCGCTGAGTAGGCTACGGTCAATTATGGATAACTCTGAACATCCTCTACATAGCACCATCCAGAGACAGAGAAGCAGTTTCAGCGACAGGTTACTATCGATGCAATGCTCCTCAGACAGGATGAAGAGGTCAATACTCCCCAATGCCATTAGGCTTTACAATTCTACCGCCAGGACTTAAGAACTTTTTAAAAGCTATTATTAATGCTTTTTGAGATAGTGATTTAGATGCATATCATATTTTTTACTGAGTTAAGTATTGTATGTAATTAGTTTTGCTACAACAAGTGTATGGGACATTGGAAAAAAGTTGAATTTCCCCATGGGGATGAATAAAGTATCTATCTATCTATCTATCTATCACAGTGTTATTTGTTTCTGCGCTTCGCAGAAATATGAGTATTTGGATAGACATGGACTGATAAAGGGTAGCCATCATGGCTTTTTGAGTGGTAGGTCATGTCTAACCAATCTTATCGAGTTTTTTGAGGAAGTTACCAGGAAGGAGGATGAAGCCAAGGCAGTGGATGTTGTCTCCATGGACAAGGCATCTGACAATATCCTGTATGGGAGGTTGGTTAAGAAGGTTCAGTCGCTTGGCATTCAGGGTGCGGTAGTAAATTGGATTAGACATTGGCCTTGTGAGAGAAGCCAGAGAGTGGTAGTAAAGGAGGCCTGTGACTAGTGGTATGCCACAGGGATCGGTGCTAGGTCCTTTGTTATTTGTCAACTATATCAATGATTTGGATGATAGTGTGGTTAACTAGATTAGCAAATTTGCAATGACACCAAGATTGGGGGTGTAGTAGACAGTGAGGAAGGCTATTATGGCTTGCAGAAGGATCTGCATCAGCGAGAGAAATGAACTGAAAAAATGGCAGATGGAATTTAATGTAGACCTGGTAAAGCCATCCAGGTTAGGTCTTACAGAGTGAAGCGTAATGGCTTTCATTAATCAGTCTATTGAGTACAGAAGATGGGTTGGTATGTTGAAGTTGTACAAGACATTGGTGGGGCCTAATTTAGAGTATTGTGTGCAGTTTTGGTCACCTACCTATAGGAAAGATGTAAACAAGATTGAAAGAATGCAGAGAAAGTTTACAAGAGTCTGGAGGACCTGAGTTGTAAGGAAAGATTGAACAGCTTAGGACTATCCTTTAGAACATAGAAGGTTGAGAGGATATTGATAAAGATATACAAAATTATGAGGGATATAGATAGGGTAAATTCAAGCAGGCTTAAGGTTGGGTGGGACTACAACCAAAGGTCATGGCTTAAGGGTGAAAGGTGACATTTAATGGGAACATAAGCAGAGACTTCTTATGTTCAGTGGGTCACGAAGGTGTGAATGAGCTGCCAGAGCAAGTGGTCCGTGCAAGCTCGACTTCAACTTTTAAGAGAAGTTTGGATAGGTAGTTGGGATATGGAGGGCTCTGGTCAGGTCCAGGGAGTTGGGAGTAGGCAGTTTAATTAATTTCGGCGTGGACTACATGGCCCTGATGGGCCTGGTTCTGTGCTGTACTTCACCATACCTGCAATGGGTTATTTATTTCACTGTACCTGCAATGAGTTATTTATATCTCCATACCTGCACTGGGTTACATATTTAATTCTCCGTACCTGCAATGGGTCACGTACTTAATTCTCCGTACCTGCAATGGGTCACGTACTTAATTCTCCGTACCTGCAATGGGTCACGTACTTAATTCTCCGTACCTGCAATGGGTCACGTATTTAATTCTCTGTACCTGCAATGGGTTATTTACTTCTCCATATCTGCAACAGGTTATTTAAATCTGCTTGTAGTACGAAGTCACACATTGTTTTGTATCTCTTTGGAGTGTAGAGCTAATTCATTGAATCAGATTTCTCTTCATTCAGAAAAGGGGCTGAGATTATTAGAGAAGCAAAGTTCAAGTGAGAAGAGAAACTCTATCCTTTGTTATTATACAGCAGTTTTCCTGCTACTATGACCAATGCTGATTTGCAATCAAGTCACAAAACAAGTTAACAATAATAGAGAATTTCTCGACAGATGATGATACTAGAAATTTAGCTTCCTAATTTCTGTGTTCTATATACTTTTCAAATTTTTTGTCATAACATTGAATCACATTAAAATGATCATTTTAATTATCCTTTTTTTAATAGAAATCCTGACCTGAACTATCTTTGGTAGCTAATTGTAAGATTAGCTATTCTTAAGATAGCTATTCATAAGATTAGGTATTAGGTATTCTTATGGCCTAAAAATACAGTAGTGCAATTTTGTTCATACCTTGCAATAGGCTTGTTTAATTTAATATTTAAATGTTTTGCATGTAAAAAGGAAGCTTGCTTAAAATTATCATAAGTTAAAACCTGAAAAAGGGAAAGAATCTGTGCATTTACAAACAATCTTTCATGCAGTATGCATTGAAGTCTATCAAGAATAATTAAATTGTAATGCAATTGTCTAAAAAAGCTGTTTTGCATACTACAACATTGTGAGAACAATTATTGGTAAAGCTAATTTTCATTATGTATAGGATTAATCAGAGGCACAATCTGTTTTTCCACACTCTGACACCATCTGTGCCCTTGGTCTCGAAGCCTGGCTGATAAAGTTTATGCCTCATAACACTGAAGATTTTGGTTTAAATTTTTAAATTATTTTCTTTTTTTTCTTCCCCTAGGCTTTGTCAAGTGAATCTTTTGAACGACTTCCTGTTTTCAATAAATCAGCCTGGCGACATTACCAAACCACTCCAGAAGCAGATGATTGGAGCAATCCTAGCAGTGAACCTAGAGATGCTTCGAAATATAAGGCCAACCGGTAATCCTCTTCTACCTGCAACCTGCTGGACCAGTATTCTGATTTGTGGTTCCACTATAGACATCCATGTTTTACCTTTGCTGCATCAACAGTGGACAAGGTTCCTCTAGTTACTGCTAAAGTTTCTTTTATTGCTGTTATGGGCACACATGCTGATTAGTAATTCAAAGCAGTTTTGCACTTCAGTCTTTATTAGCCTTTTATGAAGAATTGTAATGTAGTTAGTCTTTTTGCCTGTAACATTCTATGGTAAATGTATTTTGTCGTGACTTACTCTAGACATTGAAATTGAGCTTCCAAAGCTACATAATGGTATCTGGAGTAATTCTCAATATGAAGCTTTTGAAAATAGTAAATACTATTTTAGTAAAACAAGAGATACTAAGCTAAAATATTTAGATGATATGATTTGTTAATGGTAGAATCGGAACTGATAGTCAAGTCAGCTCCAAAGCTGCTTCATATCTTTGTCAATTAAGAACTTAGCTTAACTTATAACTTTGTAAAATCCCAAAAGTGGTGGCACTATGAACAATATTTAATGCTTTTAGTGCCATCTTTCACTATTAAGAGTTGCAAAATGTTGAGCACAGTGAGACTGGATGGATTTTCTTCATTTTTCACCTTTGAGAACATTCTGTTTATCTGGCTTAGACAGTTGTGGAGCAAGTCTTCTGGCTGAAATCTTTATGCACCTACTTTGGGGCATTTAAGTTCGGGTCCCAGCAGGTGCAGGTTAACAGGATTAAACTGAAAATTAGTTTGTTGTGATTTGCAATATTAGAGAACTTAATTAGTCCAAATTGGCACCCTTTAACCTCCCACATGATAGCATCATCCCACACCCTAAATCTCAAACCTTGCAGTGTAAGTTGTTTTTATGATCTATTACACTTAACATTGACATTGTAATCTTTTCTGATACAATTTTACTTGACTAAAAAATATTGGAGGTAAGCATTCATTTCAGCAATAGGAAAAATGTTGATAATTGATTGGCTGCTTATTGTTTGTCTCACTTTGCTACCCTTCTCTTACAAAGACAAAATACATATGTAGGCTGTCCACAGGTTAGAAAACACTTGACTTGTGGAAACCTTTCACATATGAGCAAGGTCCCCATGGTATTAAATTTAGAAGTCCATCTCGTGTACATATGTTGGTTTCTCTGAATGACAGAACTAGTTTCCACTCTCTCATTTACCACTTATGGTAATTTTTTATTCTTATCAGACTTGTGTGTTTTTGATGCTAATCATGACAATACTGTGGAGGTGTTAATTTTTTTTGTTTGTATATTTTCTGACCTACGGCCAAAAATTGACTGTTACCCAACTGTAGTAACAGAACCCAAAGGTGGCCCGTACCTGTGCGAGAAATGGTTATTTAAAAATGACCAGTTTCTAGCTTCTGCCAAAGTAGCATTTTAACCCAGGAAACATTTTCTAAAAGACCAAGACAGTTCTTTTTGAAAATGGCAGTTAGGTTAATCTGAAGAGATGCTGTATCTTGAACATTTATGCAACTCAGCATTGTCAGGACTGTCAACAATGTTCACAAGTGCTTTGTTTCGATTGGTTTGCCTGCCTGTGTATATGTTTGTATACGTGTGTTCTTCACCAGGGAGAAGAACCAGTACGTACACGAGATAGTGTTATCAGGTCTCTTCTGTAGATAGTTAAAATATTTTTCATTGTATTTAAATAATTTATGTTCACATTTCTTCTGTGGGTTGCAAAATTTGTCAGAATAGCCAAACAAAATTCTGTTTTGAGAGTTCTCTGTTCTTTTATAATCTGCAGTGAATTATCTTTACACTTTTTAAGCAAACATAAGTTATTAAAAAAATTATATGGAATGGTTATATTGTTGGTTTTTGTTTCAGTCGGTGATTGTAATAGTAAATGGTCATCTCCGAGTATTCACCTGGAACAGCTTTGCCAAAGAGTGTTAAGATGGCAAAACTGAGAGCAAGCCAAAACTTAATTTGGGAAAGAACTGTCCTAAGCCTTCAGATTTGTAAAAAGAATGATTTATAGTTTTTTCCTTTCATTCTTTAAGTAACCGGACTGGCAATCCAGGAGACTGAAATGATGTTCAGAAGATGTGAGCTGAAATCCTACCATGGCATAGAGAATTTAAATTCAATGATTAAATACATCTGAAATGAAAAAAGGTCTAGTATTAAGAGTAATAATTATGAAATTATTTGGTTATTCTACGAACAAATCTGGTTCAGAAAGATCACAAGATATTTATTCCCATGGCAAATAATAGAAGAAAGGGGAAATAACGATGAGACATGGAGCCTATGCTTATTTATTCAGCCTTTGCTAATATAGAACATAAAACAGTACAACATAGTATAAGCCCTTCAGCCCACGATGCTATGCAGACCTGTTAATCTACTGCCAAGATCACTCTAACCTTTCTCTCTTGCGTGACCCTCAATTGTAATTTGTATGATAAATGATTGATCCACAAGAAAATTCTAGGTTATTAGCTGGGTATCAATTGCATCACAACTTAGCTGGTCAGTAAAATTAACAAAAGCTATAGTAAATGAAAACTGAATGACAAGAAATGCTGTACTGGTTCTGAGATGGAATAATATCAATCCTGTAAATACATGTTAAAAGGTTGTGCATTTATAAATTCAGTGAATTTTGGGGTTTCAAAGAAATATGGACGGGATAATAGAATAACCTTAAGCATTGATGGCCTTGATACCTTTAAAATGAAAACTGAAATGGTTTTCCTTGGTTAGCATTAAAATTAGATTCAGTAGTTATTTCACAATCTAGTGCTTAAATATCTTGGTGAACGATTTATGATGTACTGGCCCTTTCCCTGCCACCTTTTTTTCTGTATCATGCCACTCAGCTTGAAGCTGTCGTATGATTTAATTGTTTCACAAAAGTTAATTGATTTTTAACGAAAAGGATCTAGTCCAGTAAGACGAGGATTATATGGTTTGTTTAGTGCAAAATCTCAATGTCAAAGATTTTGGGATTAAGTGTATGAATTGAAGCCATTTTATTTATGTTTCTGCTCCTGATTGACAAGTTGTGATATAGTATCACTGCAAGATATATGAGCACTCTTGACACTTATTAAAAATGTAGTTTTCATACTTGCATGAAGCCCGTCTTGGTTTGAAGCTCCACACATATAGCAGCATAATAGTAATATGGCTGTTAGTTACATCATCCACAACTTACCTGGAGGGATCTGGGAAGAAGGAACTAGTGAGTTAAGGCAATTCCATCAAAATAGTTTTTCTTCAAGTTATTTCTCAAGGCATCTGTAATATGCAACTGCCATTTAAGGTGGGAATACTGTGATGTAAAAAATCCTTCCAAATGAAAATAGTTTTTTTTGTAGATTCTTCATTCCATGATCATGCATATATTTTTTCGAAATGAGGCAGTGTGTCATACTTCAAGACTTGGGTGGTTGTTGTTCAGAAGTAAGGAAATGTAAATGTTCCGACTATTGTATTCCTATTTATTATGTAACTGTTTCTGACCTTGAAGAGATAATGTTGAAAGACTTTTTAAATTTGTTTTACAAAATAAGAGCTTGTGAATATGTCATCACAAAGCATTAAAATTGATTAAAATTGCAGCACGAGTACACAATATAAGTGGAGCACATTAAATTGAAATGACAGGTGCTTTCCTTGGTGCATCTGTATTTCAATCAACAGTTTTATGATCTAAATTCAGGAAGGACTGCTGCTGTTAAACAGTACTATATTTTGCTGAACAAATATTTTCTATGCACTTTTATTTAGTACATTCGTAGAAATTGCTTTCTTTGACTTGCACAGAGATCTGATTTGGGGAAAGACGTTTATTCAAGTTCAGTCATATTTGCACATGCAAAAGACGGCTTAATAGATAATCTTGTAAAGTTGAGTTTGCCAGCTAAATTTCAAACTCACCTGTAGTGTTGTCTTCAAAACATTGTTTTTTTTGTTGAAGATGAATGTCTTGAGACCCTAGTTCTGGTTAAGGTACTCCATGAAAAAAATTAAGGATTACTCTGGTCTAATAACTGAAATCTGTGTGACAATTGGAGCAAACCCATTCCCAAGTATTTCAATTTGTGATAAATACATATTTATTCTTGAATTTCATTGAAATAACATTCAGAACTCATTATTATTTTTGATTGGTTAGGGCTTGAAGGGCTACTGGGAGAAGGCAGGAGAGGCAAATTGGATCGGCCATGATGAAATGGCAGAGCAGACTTGATGGGCCAAATGGCCTCCTTCTGCTTCTATATCTTAAGGTCTTATTGTAATAATTTGACACTGCTGTTGAAGTGTCCTAAGTATCTCAATACAACATGTTTTCATTATAAATGGATGATACCTGATCTCCAGTGATCCTATGGTAACCTGTGTTAATGTGGGAATGTGTGTGCTGGTATGGTTAGCTCAATTCTTTTACTTAAACTCCTTGTACGCCTGATCGGTGCATTTTATTTTTTCAGAATTCCTCCTGACTGATTAAGTATTAAGAAATATGTAGCTGATAATTGCTGCATGTAATTTTATTCTAAGTTATTGTGTGATCCAATAATATTTAAATAGTAAATTCCTGAATTTATTTGTGCAAGATTTTTCTTTCATCATTGTTCCTAACCTGCTCTATAAGGCACAAATTTATTTGGTTTTGCTAAATTAGTTTGTCAGAATTTGAAAAGTAAGTAGTAGAGCAATAAAAAATATATTTTACAGTCTTTGAATATCTGGGACAATAAAGCAGTTGTTTAAATTTTGAGGCATCAGGAGTAAAATTGGTGTTTATTTTTGTAATGGAATTCTACAATCTTGACACTTATGACAAAGTATTCTTTACCTTTGAATCTGGGTATAATGACTAATTGAACGTTTGTCTGTTTGACCCCATGTTATTTTGTATATTGAAGTGAAGACGCTGAAGGTTTTTTTGTTGAATTGGAAAAATATTTATATGAAGTCTTAATGTGGGATATTAAATGTCTTCCATATATTTGATACATTTTGTGTATGTGTTTCATTTTATATGTAATTAGATGTAAATGACATTCTCAAGTTATCTGCACCTATGTTTTTGTGTAATTGCTAATATACATGAGAAAACTGTGTTTCCTGTGACCTTGGATGCCTACAGACTACAAGTAGACTGCAACCATCTTATTCTGGCTCCAGCCTGGATTGTGACCACCAGCCAGTCCAGGATAAGACTTTTCCTTGCTGCCATTGGACCTCTGGGCTCCCCTTCCCCCATCACCACTTTCCAATCCTGGGTCTCTCAGGCTCCATCGCCGTCAAATTTTGAGTCCTCGGAGCTTCCTTCTTCTTCCCACCCCACCTTCCCTGAATACCCCATCCCTTCCCTCTCTGCTGGCACCATCAACTCTTTTCCTCTCTCTAATCCCAGGTCTAATCCTTGCCATATTTTCACCTTCCCCTCTCTGAGGTGGAACATTCAGTCCTCAGCAAGGGCCTTACTTTTGTTCCCATTCTGCCACACCTTAGTGAGTTTTGCACCCGCCACAATGCCAAGCTCTTCTTTCGTCACTTCCGTCTCTGAACCCACTTCTTTGTCAAGAAATCCACACCCTGCACTGATGACTCCTCTCCCTTCCTTCTCTTCTTGGACACCCTGCTCTGGTTCCTTGGCTACTCTGGATCTTTTCATCTCAATTTGCTGATGAGACATGAATAGTCTCAACTTCAGCACTCCTCTCTCCTTCTTGAACCTTACCCCTTCTGAACATACTGCCCTGCACTCTCTCCGCACCAATCTCAACCTTGCCAACAAACCCACAGACATTAGAAGTGCTGTTGAAGTGTGGTGGACTGATCTCTACCTTGCTGGGGTTAGGTGGCAACTCTCAGACACCTCCTAGTACCTGCCCCTTGAAGACTGTCTTCAACACCATCACTGACCTCATCAACTGGAGAACTCCCATTCACTGCCACCAAACTCATAGTTCCCTTATCCCACACTGCTCACTTCTACCTCCTACCCAAGATCCACAAACCTGACTGTCCAGATAGGCCCATTGTCTGCCTACTCCTGCCCCACTGAACTCGTGTCCCAGTGCCTCATCTCCATTCTATCGCCCTTGGTTCAGTGCCTTCCCACCTACATCCACGACACTTCCCATGTCCTCTATCTCCTCATGAACTTTTAATTCCCTGGCCCTGACTGTCTCTTCACCGTGGATGTCCAGCCCCAATGCGCTCTATCCCCACCAAGAAAGCCTTAAAACTCTCTGATTCTTTCTCAGTTCCCCTCCACTGCCACCACCTTCTTTATGGCAGAACTGGTACTCATCCTCAACAATTTTTCATTCTGCTTTTCCATTGGCTACGTAGACCAGTCTATGTTCCAAGTCTTCCACAGTAATTCTCCCAAAATTTTCCTCTGCTGCATAGATGCTGCTTCATGCCCCCATGCTGAGCTCATGAATTTCATCAACTTTGCCTTCAACTTCACCCTGACCTTAAGATCACTTGGATCATTTCTGACACCTCCCTCCCATTTCTTGATCTCTCTGTCTCCATCTCTGAAGACAAGCTATTAACCGACATCTTTTTTAAACCTGTTCATTCCCACATTGTCGTGACTATACCTCTTCCCAACCTGTTTCCTGTAAAACTGCTATTCCCTTTTCTCAGTTTCTTTGTCTCTGTTGTATCTGTTCCTAGGGTGCAGCATGCCTTTCCAGGATATCTGAGATGTCCTTCTCCTCCAAAGAACAGGTTTTCCCTTCCTCCACCACTGATGCTGCTCTTGCCCGCATCTACTCCATTTCCTGAACATCCACGCTCACCCCACCTTCCTGACAGTAATAGAGTTCTTCTTGTTCTTACCTACCATCCCTTGAGCCTCTGCATCCAACTCATCATTCTCTGCAACTTCTGCCATCTCTGAAGGGATCCTGTCAACTCCCCTTGTGAGCCCTCCTCCTTCCCTTTCTCCTATGGCCTGCTCTCCTCTCCTATCAGAATCCTTCCTCTTTAGTCCTCTACTTTTCCTACCTATCTGGCTTCGCCTATCACCTCCTTCCCCTCCCTACACCTTTTATTCTGTCATCCTTCCTGTTCCTTTCCAATCCTGATTAGAATCAGAATCGGGTTTAATATCATCAGCGTACATCGTGAAATTTGTTAACTTTTGTGTCAGCAGTACAATGCAATACAGAATAATATAGATTTAAATACTCTGAATTATAGTAACTGTGTGTATATATGTATATAATATATACATAAAAAAATTAAAAAGTAAGAAGTGTAAAATAGAAATAAAAAGTAGCGAGGTAGTGTTCATGGGTTCAGTGTCCATTCAGAAATCGATGGCAGAGGGGAAGAAGCTGTTCCTGAATCACTGAGTGTGTGCCTTCATGCTTCTGTGCCTCTTTCCTGATGATAACAAGGAGAAGAGGGCATTATCCTGGGTGGTGGTGGTCCTTAACAATGGATGCCACCTTTTTGAGGCACTGCTCCTTGGAGATGATCTTCTTCTTGTGCCCTTAACTCCTGGTGGAGTCGTTGGGGCACCGTCATGACCAGCTTTGCACCAGTCTGTGCCAACTGTCACCGTTGTGTTCCAGGGCCTGGGTCACCACAAATGTTTTCCCTGTCCATTCTCTAATGTTGTCCATCCATCTTTTCTCTGTCTGCCTCTCCTTTTCCCCTCCACAGTTCCTTGTGGAACAGTCTTTGCAAGGCCACTGGATCTTGTTACATGACCGTACCACCTCAGCTTTCTTTTCTTCACCGTTGTGAGAAGGTCTTCATGGGAGCCAATGTGGTGGTGGATGGACTTGCGGACCTGCTCGTTTGTGATGCGGTCCAAGTGTGAGATGCCCAAGATGTTGCGATAGCATCTCATTTCCAATGCCTGTATCTTCTGTTGCTCTGCTGTGAGGGTCCATGTCTCGCATGTGTACAGGAAGATGGAGAATACCAATGCACGCAGGAGTCTGATCTTGTACTTCACGGTGATGTTGCTGTCCCTCCATATTGTCTTGAGTTTGAATAGTGCAGTCATTGTCTGTGCGGTTCTTGCCAGGACTTCTGGTCTTGATCCTTCATCACTTGATGATTCCCCCAGGTATTTGAACTGCTGCACTGTCTCAAGTTTCTGACCATGGACCGAGATGTCTGTTGTGATGGCACTGTAGGCATTTGTCATGAGCTTGGTTTTCTCGGCACTTATTTCCATTCCAAACTTTGTGGAGGCTCTGTCAAGATGGCTGACCTGGTTGGCCAGTTCGTCCTCTTTTCCTGCAAGGCCATCAATGTCAGCAAATCTTAGGTTTGTGATGTTCCTCCCTCGGATGCTGACTGTGCCCACATGATCTTCAAGGGCAACACTCATGATCCATTTCAGGAAGACGTTGAAGAGAGTGGGGGAGAGGAGGCAGCCCTGACAGACTCCTACAGAGGTATGGAACCACTCCCCGATGGTGCCTTGTGTGAATACTGCACTGGTTGCCTTGGCGTAAAGCTGATGGATTGTATGAAACAGCCTCTGCCCCATGTTGAATTTCTTCATGGTGGCCCATAAGGCATCATGCCAGACTCTGTCAAATGCCTTCTTGAAGTCTATGAAGACGTGGTAGAACCCTCTCAGCTGTTTCTCACAGAGGGTGCGGAGGTTGAAAATCTGCTCAGTGGTGCTTCTGCCCTTATGGAAGCCGGCTTGTTCCTCAGCAATGAGGTCTCAGCCTGTTCAATATGATTCTGAGTCTCAATACTGATTCTCAATATGACCTTGCTTATATGGCTGATCAAACTGATGGTACGGTAATTCTGGCAAAGTTGGAGATTGCCTTTCTTGGGAAGCACAATGATCAGCGGCTGAGTCCAAGGTGTCGGCCATTCACCTGTCTGCCAGATTTTATTGCGGATAGTGGTAAGCATGTCTATCGTGGCCTCTACTCCATGTTTCAGCATTTCAGCAGGGATGTTGTCAACTCCTGCTGACTTCCCGGCTTCAACTTCTTCACGCATGATTAGATAGTCATCCTCATTGGAAGATTCCTGTACATTCAGCATGTTTGAATCCCCTTTGCTCTGGTAGTTGTACAGTTCTGAAGAGTATTCTGCCCACCTTACCATTATTTCCTTTTCTTCTATGAGAGTTTTGCCATTTTTGTCTTGGATGGTGTTCACTTTGGCTTGTTTTCCTTTGGTAAGATCTTTCACCAGTTGGAATGCCTTCTTTGTGTTGTTGGAGAGGCTGTCTTCAATGTCCGCACATTGTTCAGCTATCCATCTTTGCTTTGCTTCCTTCATTTCCCTCCTGATTTCCTTATTGATTTTCCTGTATTCTGTTCTTCCCTCTGCTGTGTTTTTATCTTTAATTTCCTTCCTGTGTCACATATATCCAGTATCTTGTTAGTGACCCATGGTTTAGACCTGCGGTGGCTTTTCCCCAGAATCTTGCTTGCTTTTTTTAAAGTTATTTGTGGTGGTCTCCAGGTCTTCATCAAAGAGGAGTATTAGTGCAAACTTCCCCCAATTGCTGCCTGAAATTCTTCAGAGATGGCGGGATCTCTCAGTTTTTCAAGGTCAAATCTCAGCCGGCTGTTTTTTTAGCTTGTTGATTCTCCTCAAGCGCACACTGATGTTCGTCATGACAAGGTCATGGTCACTGCCCACGTCTGCTCCTGGGAATGTTCTGGTCTTTGGTCTGTTCACACCAGATTTGTGCCGTTTTTTGCACCAGGATGTAGTCAGTCTGGTGATGTTGACCATTGGGGCATGCCAGGTCCATCTTTGGGATGCTTTGTGCTCTCTAAATGTGTTCGGCAGCACCATGTTATTATAACTGGCAAATTACAGCAGCCGTAGTCTCTCATTGGAGGTGTCATTGCATGAGGGGCTGATAAGATCCCTTCCAATCATCTTGTACGTCTCTGCCCACTTTGGCATTCCAGTCACCCTGATTGATCAAAATATCTTTATTGTCCACCTTGTCGATGACATCTTGTAGTTTCTTATAGAATTCTTCAATGTGTTCATCATCGTAGTCTGTTGTTGGGGCGTAGACTTGTGCCACTGTGATGTTGAATGGCTTTACTCGCAGGTGGATGGTCATGAGCCAGCTTGACACTGGTTGGCATCCTAGGACAGCGTTCTTAATGGATTTGTTGACTAGGAACCCTACACCATTTTCATGTCTGTTCTACTCTCTGCTATAATAGAGTACATGACCTTCCTCAGTATGCACTTCTCCAGCATTCTTCCATCTGGCTTCACAGAGCCCGAGGAGGTGCCAGTTGTATCTTTCCATCTCATGCGTGAGTTCCTTGAGTTTTCCTGCTTGGTTCAGCATTCTTACATCCCATGTGGCGATTGTGATGTTCTCTCTGCCACGGATCTTCTGTATTGAATCAGCAGTAGCATGTTTATTGTATCCGCCCTGGTGTGAGACAGATAGCGCGGTCATTGGTAACCCAGGCTGCGACCGGTCTGGTATGAAGTTGCTTTCTGGTGTGCTCATCATGCAGCCTGTCTTGGGCATCTGAAACCTGGCGGAGCCCATCCCTCTCCAGGTTTGACAATAGCCGATTTCCTCCAACTGGGTGGCTCGCCTTGGCCGTGAACACGTGGCCGTTATAGTTCATCTCAGAACCTTTCCTCCCTGGCCGGTGACTTCATCATGGAAGTCATTCGCCCAGTGGTGCCATGTTAACACCACCCCCTCACGTGGTTTAGCCCACCAGCTGAAGCGGTTTACCGGGATATGGCACTTGGAGCCAACACATGAGAGATTTAGGAGATGGATGAGGACCAGTGATGCCCGTCTGCCCTGTCTGGTAGGGAACAGCATACCAGACATCAAAGGTACTACCTCTATCCAGAGCCCCCTACACCCCTCCTTGAAGATGTCTTGGTACTAAGGAAGCTAGTGCCCATGATGGAGCTGACTAATTTATAACTCTCTGCAGCTTACTTTGATCCTGTGAAGTAGCTCCATCCCCCGCCCTCCATTCCAGATGGTGATGCAGCCAGTTAGAATGCTTCCCACATTACATCAGTAGAAATCTGCGATTGTGTGACATACCAGATCTCAAACTCTGACTAAATAGAGCTGCCCTCTTGTCTCATTTATAGCTGCATCAATATGTTTGAACCAGATTAGGTCCTCAGAGAAATTAGGCCTTCAGGAACTTGAAATTGCTCACTCCTTCCACTTCTGATGCCTCCATGAGGACTGGTGTGATAAAAGGTGTCAGCCCAAAATGTTGACTATTTATCTATTTCCATAGATGCTGCTTTAACTGCTGAGTTCTTCCAGCATTTTGTGTGTGTTACGCTGTGTTAGCATTATAATATGTACTCTGTTACTTGAAGTAATAAATTTTTTGAAGGCAATCCCTCGTCTAAGAAAGGATGTGTTGGCACTGGAGTGGGTTCAAAGGAAGTGCACGAGAATGATCCTGGGAATGAAGGTGTTAACATATGAGGAGAGTTTGATGGCTTGGGGCATGTACTTGCTGGAGTTTAGAAGAATGAAGTGGGTGAGGTGGGGGTGGGGGAAATGGCGGTGGGGGATCACATTGAAACCTTTAGAATATTGAAAAGCCTACAGTGGGAGTGTCTACGACCACAGGATACGGAAGAACATCCTTTTAGAACAGAGATGAGTGAGGAGGAATTTCTTTCTTCGCAGTGTGGTGAATCTGTAAAATTCATTACCACTGATGCCCCCATGGAGGCCAAGGCATTGGTTATACTTAAGGTGGAGAAAAGTTCTTGATTAGTAAGCACTTCAAAAGTTATGGGGAGAAGGCTTGGGAGGAATAATAAATCAGCCATAATAAAATGGCAGAGCAGACTCGATGGGCTGAATTGCCTAATTCTGCTCTGATATCTTATATTCTATAATATTGCAAGGGCAAACCCAGAGAACCTCCTGCAACATCAAGTAGTTCAGAGCATTTGTGTTCCTCAAAACACAATACTTTGCCTTGTTAGAAACATATGCTAAGGTAGTACTAATCTTTCCACGAGCACAATAAACTGAATCTGTCACAGCAATGGCAGTTCTTTCGTTTTTGCCATGTTGCTAAACGCAAGGATTTGTTTTGCACAAGTCCCTTGTGCATGCATCAGGTAAGTTAGACAACATGTAGTTAAAGATTTATGTCTAAAATATGCAGGCACTGTGCAGTCAATCTTTGTACAAAGCAAGTTTCCTGCAGTATTTAAGGAGATCTTTATTGAACTGCAGGATTATTGGTATTTTGGTGATCATGTCATGCAATAAAACAATATCAATTCTTTGGAGTGAGGTAAATTGTATTGTATGCAGGGGTCTGAGTTGCAGGTGGGTATGAGTGATAGGTTGGGGGAGGCCTTACCAGGTAGACGAAGTATCCCCAGTAGTGTCTGAACCTGAAGAGTTAGGTGAGGGGGTACGGAGGTCTCAGAGAATTAGGAGACCACCGGATAGGCTGGCCTATGTAGCACCAGGGGAACAGGTAGTGATCTCTACCATGTTGGGGAGTGATGCCACTGCCCTCTACACTTTGTGTTTTGCAGGAAGGGTTGGCGAATTATCTCAAAGTCATGAGGACATGACTAAATTTGGTGGGCGGAGAGTAACGTGCTGTAAGGTTTCACTGCTAATGTAATGGTTTCTTTCTATGTGTGCCTCAACTCCAACACACTGAACCACTTCGCACCACTCAGACAGGCCAGCGCATCTTCGATCCCTGGGACTGTATACTGGTTGGGGACGTTACGCCTGTTCAGAGTCCTATAGTCCACACAGATCCGTACCTTCCCATTCTTCTTTCGGGCCGTTACTATTGGGGACGCACAGGGGCTTCGGGAGTCGGTGATGATTGCAGCTTCCTTCAACTTACACAGATGCTGCCGGACATCCTCCAGCTCTGCAGGGGCCAGTCGCCGTGACCTTTCTCTGAACGGGGTGTCCTTTGTCACCCAGATAGTGTGATGCGTGCTCTTGGAACAACCCACATCAAACTTGTCAATGGAAAAGACACCTTCCAGCTTCAACATCTTCTCTACCAGCCTCCTCTTCCAACCTGCAGGAACTGGGGAGTCCCTGAAGTTGAATGGCTCAGCGATCAACTTTTCCCCTTTTTCTGATAGATTCTCCCCCTGTGCCTCACAGGGGGACTAGACATTACTGTCACTGTCAACAAATGTGCCAAGGACATCCCCTGCCTGAAGGTGACCTCCCTCTTCTTGATGTTTCTGACAATCACTGCCATCCTGCAACCAAGGCCTTCTGCAATTCAGGCCTCACCAGTAGCCCAGCAGGAAATCCTGACTCTCCCTCATGGTCTTCCGGAGTGTCCATTAAGAGGGCTTCACCCTCAGGCACTCTGGGGAAATTTGTGGGTCCCCATCACTTTCGCTACTTCCCTGGACGGTACCACCATTGACTTTGACTGGGTGAACCACACAGTCCCTTGTTTAAATTTCGTATCCAGCCCTTTGCAGCCACGCACTTCCTCAAAAGCAGCTTGAAACCTCGGGTGCACGGACAATGTTCCAGAAAGCTCTTGCCAGCCTTCTCCTTGTAGGCCCCCATGAGCCTTCTCACAAGAGGGGTGTTGGTCCCTACCAGGATTGAAACACCATCCTTCTCAACAGGGTCCAGACCAACCAGCACTAACGTATCAAGGACCTCAGACACTGCCACATCGGCTTCCGAGAACTCCAACTTCACTGACAAATAACTGTCGTATGGATAATCACCAGCACTGAGACCCCAGATCTCCAGTGCCTTTAATGGGGTCAATGGTAAATGCTTCAGATACCAGGTGTAAAACAACGTGACCTGCGACCTGGTGTTGAGTATGGCTTTAGCATAAATACCCTCTATCCGTAGCGATACACTGGAGCATGGACCCACTAAGCCTTCAGGAACAAGGCCTTTTGCTTTCAGGGGTTCCTTGGTACATTGTTGGGAATGTGCTCCCTCAGAGACACCAGGCCATTCTCTCAATGGGTCTCCTCTAAGTCTTCCCAACGACTCTCCCTGCTGAGGTACCCGGAGGCTCACTCTCCTTTTGGCGTGACACCTGCTGCCAGCAGTCCTCCGCGTTGTTTGTCCACTTGGGGGATCCGCCCCCTCATCAGCTCCATCATGGGGGGGGGGGGGGATCACACATGCTGATAGCAGCCGACATATCTCTATTCTCAACTCTGCCACAATCTCCTCTACCGCTCCCCGAGGTAGGCTATCTGTGGTCACTTCACCGGAGGGGACGACTACCAAGGACTGTACCTTGCTGACGGAGCCCTCCCGCACCTCCACCATGTTCTCCTCTTCCCGTACTTCTGATCACCTCAACAAAAGATGGAGGGGGTGGCGTCTTAAAAGACTGTCGGAGACCCCACGTAATCAGGTCATGGGACTGGGTGCCCCGGCTACCTGGTCCATTCTTAACTGATCCACCTCAGCCGCCTGAATGACCCCTCTGCACTGCAAGCAATTCAGCTGCCTCTCTAGCTGAAAAATATAAGCAGAAAGCTTCTCCCCCTTCTCCTGACGCATGTTCTGAAACCCCACCGTGAGCTCCATTGGGCTTCCGGTCGGGCCAAAAGCATTGTCCAGTGTTTGCATGTAATTGACAGCTGTTGCTATGGGAGATTTCAACCTATCAGCTCTCACAATGTCAACATGCCGCCCATTCAAACTTTCAACCAATCTCTCTGGCGCTTTACGTCCTCAGAGCACTGTCACTCATCTAACAACTGAGAGGTCCACTCCGCCCAAGTCTCATACTCCTCCTTCCCTTTGGGGTGGGCGTTATTCCAGAGAATAGGCGGAGCCTACCATAGCTGGGACTTCGAACCTGATTTTTCCATTTATTTACCAGAGAGGTGAGGGCCAATACAAACTCAGAATTCTCACTCTTCTCTGAAAGATGTGGATTAATTAGACATTCCAAATCTGACCGCTCCTTCCCCTCACTCCTCAGAAACAAGAGAACCCTGTCTTTGAAATCCCCGTACCCAGCTATCGCTGTCAGAGCTGGTCTGTATTAAAATGAGAGCTGTGCCAGCCATTTTATCAAACCTCCACTCAGTACTTAACAGGTGAATTAACAATTCATCTGGAGTACAAATATCTACCCCACTGGTTCAATGCTCAGGGTAATCAGACAGCATCCAACAAAATCAATTCTGGAATGATACCTTAACAATTGTACCTCTCGGTTTGGCTAGTGGCTTAATCTAGGGGAAGACAGCCCCCAGCCCGGCCAAACTTAAGAAATCTTGTTTGAGTGGATGCTCTGCTATGTGCCCCGTTACAAATCAGTGCCATGAAATAACAAACAGTACACAATCTACAATTAAACGATTGAGCTTTATAATTCTTAATTCGACTATATGGTTAGTAAAGAAACAAAAGAAAGAAAAGGGCCCATTCTCATGAGACAGTCTAATGCACAAATGTTGGAGCTCACTGATAAGGCCGTTCATCCATCATTGACCTCCTCCGATCGTCGCTGACTTTCGGACCCTTGCTCCAAGTCCATACAGTCCAGCAGTCTTACTCTCTCCATTCGCGTCTTCTCTCCTCAACTCTACCTAGCAAAAGACCGTGAAATCCCTGCTCCCAGACCCACAAGAAAGAACAACATCCCTCTCATCGGATAGCACCACATTCATAAGCCCCATTATCTCTAGTCATAACCCAAACATTGCTGTTACAGAGAAACCATTACATTAGCAGTGAAACCTTGCAGCGCATTACAACTGTATTCACAGACAGCATCTTGTCACAGAAAAACCTAAGTGATGCACAAATCATTAAATACTGTTATCACAGTGGTAAATAAAATCTAGTCCTATGCTGTCAATTCTTGACTTTCAAGAGCTTTGTATTGTGAATGATGAACAGTTTGAATGCTTACTGTTGCACACAGAAGTCAGGTGGCTCTCGAAAGGAAAATGCCCGAGATGCTTTCATGTGCTTTTTGAAACTGTGACAAAATTCTTTGAAGACTCAAATGCTTCATTCAATAATCAACTCAAGAATATTAGGCACAACTGACATTGCTTATTTGTCAGAATTATTCAAAAGTTTAATGAAATCAATCTTCAATTGCAAGGAAATGATGAGAGTCTTATCAAAGTTAAATCAGTTGTCTGCACATTTCTATCAAGTTAACCTTATTTAAGTGCAACATTGGCCGTTATGACTTTCCAATTTCTGAGCCTCTCTTGAGTTCGATGAGAAAGAAAGAATACCAGATAATATTCAACTATACCAGGCCCACCTAAGTGAGCTGCATATCAGAGTGATATCAGGGTCTTCTCTCAATCCAAATTCCAGGTTGGGTAAACAATCTATTCCTGAACACTTGTAACAGGGAACTAGTGGGAAGGGTAGAGGAAGAGCTTATCTCGCTACAAAATGACTTTGAGCTGAACCTGAGTTTCAAAAAATCATATCAAGGTTGCAGAAAGAAATCTTTGCACTATGGAAAAAGATTAAAATGTTCTTTATTGCCTTTCCATTGTCATATTTAGTGGAGTGTGGTTTCAGTGCAGTCGCCCAACTTCTTTCAAAGCAGCAAATTACTGAATGTGGAGATCTGAGACTCCCAAGTGACATTCAGCTTGATGTTGAGAAGCGAATATCACTGCACCAGCCCGTCATCTCAATGAAAGGTGAAAAAGTAATGAAGCGGTGAATAGTAGGGCTAATCTACACTCTAAATTTATCAATGAAAATTGGTTTTCACCTAATTAAAGAAATAATTTTATTTGTAACTTTGAATAGATTTCAATGATTTTTGCAATTATTGGTCATTGCTTTGAATTTGCAGTTCCTATTTTCTTTCACTGTGCACCATAAATCAAAATTCTTTATAGTTTTGTGTAAAGGCCAGAAAGGGAGAGGGAAGTGCTAGGGATGTGGTCTGGGAGCCAAAGGGAATTACTGGTATAGATGAATGTTTTGATGGTGGAGAAGTTTAAGATACATTTATGTAACGGCCTGGGAAAGGTTTCCCAACTAATGAAATGGTTTCTCTGTAGCGCAAGTGTTTGGGTTATGACTAGAGATAATGGGGGCTTTGGAATGTGCACTGGCCAAAGAGGGGAGACGTTTTTCTTTCTTGTGTGCTCGAATGAATCGGGTGAAGGTTTCGCGGGCTGATGTCTGGCGGAAGATGGAGAGAGAAGATGCCAGAATGGGGAAGTCATAGACTGCAGGACGGAGTGGACTTGAAACGGGGTCAGGACTTGAGGCCTGGGGGAAATCGATGGAAAATGAACAGACAGGAAAACTGTGAGCTCTGATGTTTTCTTTACTAACCCTATAGTCAAATTAAGAATTATAAAGCTCAATCATTTAATTGCATATTGTGTACTGTTTGTTATTTTGTGGTACTGATTTGTAACGGGAACTCATCAATCACACAGCATCCAGCCAAACAAGATTTCTCAAGTTTGGCCGGGTCGAAGGCTATCTTCCCCTAGATTAAGCTGCTAGCCAAACCTAGGGTTACTTTTAGATAGGCACTTGTATTAGCAAGGTATGGAAGGATACAGACTTAATGAGTGCTAATGGGATTAGTGTAGCTGGGCAAAATGTTTGGCCTGGATTTAAGGGCTGGTTTCTGTGCTCTACAACCTTGGAGCTTGGAGAAAGACAGGAGAGGGGAATGCTTCTGGCAAATATATCTAGCTACGCGTCTTCTGGTAGCATATATCCAATGAACAGCTGTCTGGAACACAATGTCTTCAATATCTAAAGGGTCCAAAAACATGACAGAGATCTGACATATGCTCCAAACAACTCAATATGTAGAACACGCACAAAATGCTGGAGGAACTCAGTAGACCAGACAGCATCTATGGCAAAGAGTAAACAGTTGACAAATTGGACCAAGACCCTCCTTTGGGACCTTTCAAAGTTGTACTTGCAAACATCTGGGGCTAATTTGGGAGAGCAGGTCAAGCAAGCACCTGATGAAGTAATGTTGTCAGATTTGTACTTTTTGGATCTCATGCCAGACTCTTCCATGATAGTTGTTGGGCACATCCTGTTCCACCGACCAGGCAAGTCCGCAGTATGGTGGTATGCAGGTTGGAAGGATAGCACTGGGAGACCTCCATGTTGACTGCAGACCTCATGAAGTCTTATGGTATCAAGTTAAATATAGGCAAAAAAACCTTTATCTGATCACCATTGGCAGTCTTTCCTCAACTGATGAATCAGGTGTTACCATGTTGAACATAACAGGGAGTTGCAAGGAGATTAAATTACCATAAATTACAAAATAAATAGTGCAAAAAAAATCAGTTTATCCTGGAAACTATCTATACAACTGAGGCAGAGGAGTAAATATACATCATTACATCATTCACGAGGAAATCTGCAGATGCTGGAAATTCAAGCAACACACACAAAATGCTGGTGGAACACAGCAGGCCAGGCAGCATCTATAAGGAGAAGCACTGTTGCCGTTTTGGGCCGAGACCCTTCGTCAGGACTAACTGAAAGGAAGGGAAAGGAAGTCATTACATCATTGGTGAGTGCAAGAGGCATGAGGACAAGTACAATCCATATCTAAAAATTAGGTGTCAATGTGTTTAATCTGTGCTACATATTACTACAGGCCTAGGGCTGTGTTCAGTAACAAAAATGGACAGATTAAACAATCCACAACCAACAGGTCAAATCAAAGGTTTGCTCGTTATGATTGATGATGGACAATTAAACAGCTAACATGGGAGGAGATACCAAGAACATGCCTATCGACAGCCTAGGTGGTGGTGGGCCTTGCACATTAGTGCTAGAGTGCTCAGTCTGTAATAATTTCTATCATGTTCAAATATAAGGTCCAAGTGCATATTCCACCTGGGTCCCCCCCCCCCAACCCCACCACCCAGACTCTTTCACAAACGTTAGTCTTCAGCCACATTAAAATGACTCCCAAAGCTAATACTGTGAAAAAGACCAATTATGTATTGTTCCCCCCCACCAAAAAAAAAGGACAAATGCAATCAGTCCTAATGAAGGGTCTTGGCCAGAAACATTGACTATATGTATATTCTTCTCTGTAGATGCTGCGTGATCTGTTGAGTTCTTTCAGCATTGTGTGTGTTGCTCTGGATTTCCAGCATCTGTAGAATCCCTTTTGTTTACGAATGCAACTGGTCTGTGCTCCATTATCAGAAAGGTATTGGAGATATCAGCAACATTGCTATCAGGTGGCACTTACTGATAATGATGCTACTTATTGTGACAGCACCTTTAGACAAACCTTTTGTTTACTTACTTATCCCTAAAACACTCTTTTATAGCCGCCTTTGTCACGATTCAGAATGCAGAGTGCAGGAATGAATAATTCATTCTCTGGTTAGGAGATCGGCTTATGGTATGCTGCAGGTGTTGATGCCAGAGACCTAGCTGATCATAATCATTATCAATGATCAGATGAGGGGATCAATTGTGATATAATCATGTTTTCTGATAGATTCTAAACTGCATTGGACTGTTAGTTGTGGGAAGGGTGCAGAAGAGCTTTAGGGAATTGGAACAGAAACTGGTTCATTATTGTCACGTGTACGGAGATGCAGTGCAAAGCTACTCTTGCATTCTGTTCATACAGGTAAGATCATTACATAGTGCATTGAGGTGGAACAGGGTAAACAAGAACAGTGGGTGTTAACTATTGGTAGAGATTAAACACATTGGGAATATATACAGTACTTTCCAGAGAAGTTAACTCACTGAAGCATACTAAGTCTTATGGAGCCTGACAGAGGGAAAAACTGTTTTCCCAAAATCGGACTGGAAACAGTCTCAAAATTAGAAAACGTTCATTTAGGATTGTGATTGAATGAATGTCTTTACCTAGAGGGCAGTTAAAAAGTGTGCAGGGCTGCCACACATACAGGCTCCCCTCCAAGTGCATAACATTGAGACTTGTTTCATCATTGTTTCTATGTTATTGTTGCTGGACCTAAATTACAGAACTCACTAGCCAATAGCTATTTGGGAATAGAAGGATGGCGGTAGATTAAGAAACTATCACAACTACCTTGGCAAGTGGATTTTAAGGATGATGAATAAATACTGGCCTTGAATGAAAACAATCTAAATGCTGTGCAAGTGTGTTTGGCTCTGCTTAGGATATTGTGTACAGTTCTGGTCACAAAACTATTAGGAAGGATGTGACCATGCTGGAGAAAGTGCAGAGAAAATTCACAGGATGTTGCTTGGATTGGAGGATTGTGGATAAGGGGGAGGGGGGGAGATTGATAGGCTGGGTTTGTTTTCTTGGAGCAAAGGAGTAACCTGATTAAAATATATATGTTTTATGAGAGGCATCAATGAGGTAAATACTTGATCTTTTTCCAAGGACAGGTGTATCAAAAACAAATGAGCCTTCATGTTTAAGCTGAGAAGAATGAGCTTTAAAGGGGGAACTATTCGTTTTTTTCTTACACAGAGCGGTTCATATCCAGAATGTACTTCCAGAGGAGGTAGTGGATTTGGATACAATCACAATCAAGAGGTTCATGAGATCTTTAGACGTGCAACTAAACAGGCATGGCATAGAAAGAGACAGTGCCTTTACAATCAAATGTGATCAATGCAGATAATCAAGAAAGGTTGGTGTGGGCATGGTATCCGAGGTCCAGTCTTTGTGCTGCACAATTCTGATTTCACAGTGGATGACTGCAGGTGTGGTGAGAGAGAGAGAGAGAGAGAGAGAGAGAGAGAGAGAGAGAGAGAGAGAGAGAGAGAGAGAGAGAGAGAAAGAAAGAGAGACAGAGAGAGGGAGGCAGGGAGAGAGACAGAAAGAGAGGGAGATGGACAGAGAGAGACAGAGAGGGAGGGGGAGAGAGAGGAGGAAGAGAGAGACAGAGAGAAAGAGAGAGGGATAGAGAGAGGGAGGGCTGGGAGGGAAAGAGAGGGGGGAGAGAGAGAGAGAGAGAGAGAGAGAAAGAATTTGCAAATAAAAGGAGCAGATTTGGGTAAGGCCAGTCTTTTTCGGCTGCACAGGCATGGTAAGTGTTGGTGTCAGAGGCCTAAAATCAGCAGCAAATAAAAGAAAAGTTGACTCAGGTGGAGCGGTCATTGTTGGAGCGGTCATTGTTGGAGCGGTCATTGCTGGAGCGGTCATTGCTGGAGCGGTCATTGTTGGAGCGGTCATTGCTGGAGCGGTCATTGTTGGAGCGGTCATTGCTGGAGCGGTCATTGTTGAAGCGGTCATTGCTGGAGTGTGGCAGTGATAGGGTTGGAAGGCTTTGGTTGAACAGGCTTTGGCGTGAACAGGCGGAGACACACTTATATAGAGGTAAGCCTTTTTTCAAGTAACTGTATAGAATAGTCAGGATGGAATGCTCCTCCTGTCAGATGTGGGAATTCAGTACTCCTGGCGGAATACATCTGCGGGAAGTATGGTGCCTGACTGACCGGGTCAAGGTGCTGAAGCTGGAGTTGGGTGTACTCAGGATCATTCAGGAGACTGAAGGTATTACAGATGAGACCTTTGAAGAGGGGTCACACAAGGCCTCGGACAGTAGAGGGGTGACCACCAGGGGCAGTAAGGGGATTAGGAAGTCAGTGCAGGGCTCCCTGTGGCCATTCTCCTCAGCTGCAAGCATACCTCTTTCAGTACTGCTCTCACAGAGCTATACAGCAATATACCTCTTTCAATTTTGCTGAGGGCACGCAGCAGCAGCCAGGCTGGTGGTACTGGCCAGCTCGGCTCTGAGGCTCAACAGGGAAGGGTAAAGTCAGGCAGTATGCTAGTTATAGGGGTCTCGATGGCAGAACAGAAAGGAGATTCTGTGGCTGCAAGAGAGACACAAGAGATGCTGTATTGCCTCCTGAATGCTAGGATCCTGTTGGGCTTTCTTATGAGTATTAAGATGGATAAATCCCCAGGGCCTGATGGGATTTACCCCAGGTCATTGAAGCAGGCAGGAGATGAAATTGCTGGGGCCTTGACCAGTACCTTTGTTCCTCTCTAGACACAGGGGAGGTCCCAGAGGACTGGCAAGTGGCAAATGTTGTACCTCTATTTAGGAAGGGAACAAGGGAAAATCCTGGGAACTATAGACCAATGAGTCTCACGTAAATTGTAGGGAAATTGCTGGAGAAAATTCTTAGGGATAGGATATATGAGCATTTGGAAATCCATGGCCTAATTAGGGAGAGAGAGCATGGCTTTGTGCGTGGCAGGTTGTGTCTTACCAACTTGATTGAGTTTTTTGACAAAATAATGATAGAGCTTAATGAGAATAAGGCAGTGGATGTTGTCTACATGGATTTTTGCAAGGTGTTTGACAAGGTCCTTCCTGGGAGGCTGATCTAGAAGATTAAGATCCATGGGGTCCACGGCGAATTGGCTGTTTGGATTCAGAATTGACTTGTGCATGGAAGACAGGGGTAATGTTGAAGGGACTTACTCGAGCTGGAGGTCTGTAATTAGTGGTGTTCCGCAGGGATCTGTGCTGGGAACTTCTGCTGTTCGTGATGTCTATAAAAGACCCGGATGAAAATGTAGATGGTTGGGTTAGTAAATTGGTGGATGATACCAAGATTGGTGGAGTTGTAGATAGTATAGAAGACTGGCAAAGAATACAGTGGACATAGACCAGTTGCAAATATGGGCAGAGAAATGGCAGGCAGAGTTTAACCTAGATAAATGTGAGGGGTTGCACCTTGGTAGGGCAAATGCAAGGAGACAGCACTCTGGTAAGGGCAAAATCCTTAACAGTGTTGCTGAGCAGAGAGATCTTAGGTTCCAAGTTCATAGCTCCTTGAAAGTGGCTACACAAGTTGATAAATTGGCTAAGAAGACTTATGGAATGCTCACTTTCATTCAAGGCATTGAGCTCAAAAGTCAAGAGATTACGTTGCAACTTTGTAAAACTCTGGTTGGGCAACATCTGGAGTGTTGCATGTAGTTCTGGTCACCCCATCTCTCGGAAGAATGTTGAGGTTTTGGAGAGGGTGCAGAAGAGGTTTACCAGCCTGGTTTAGAAGGCATGTGTTATCTTGAGAACCTGGGTTGTTTTCTCTGGAACAGTGGAGGCTGAGGGGAGATCTGATAGAGGTTTATAACATTATGAGAGGCATGGATACAGTGGACAGGGAGTATCTGACCCTAGGGTTGAAATGTCTAATACCCGAGGGCATGCATTGAAGGTGAGAGTGAGTAGGTCCAAAGGAGATGTGAGGGTTAAGTTTTTTTCCCCTCAAAGAATGGTGAATGCCTGGAATGCACTGCCTAGTATGGTGGTAGAGGCAAATACATTAGAGGCTTTTAAGAGTCGTTTGATAGGCACAGGGATATGGGGAAGATGGAGGGATATGGATATTGTGTGGGTAGGAGAGATTAGTGTTTGGGTGTTCCTGATTTGTTTTTTAGCTGGTTTGGCACAGTATTGTGGCCAGATGGCCTGTCCCTCTACTGTACTGTTCTATGTCCTATGTAGTATGATAGGGCTGGAGGTAGAAGACAACATTTAAAAAAATTCGGCTCTCTCCTCATATTGAACAAATACTTGGGCCACAACATTTAATTCCTTTTAAAATGCCCTTTACAGGCAATTTAAAAATTTCATGCATCTTGGAAGCTTTACTCAAAGCTCATTTATGCTATGGGGACAAAAGAGGAAAGTGATCAGATATTGCAAAGTTTATCTGAAGTAAAATAAAAACCAGTTTGAGATTCTACCTACATTAGTTTACATGATCATGGGTAGAAAATCATCCACAGGTCTGTGTAATGGAATGCTATTGTTTAGACTTTATTTCTTTGCAGTACATAAGAGTATATTGATGTGAATATCTGTTGCCATTTTATTGGCCTGTGAAAAATGGGTTATCACATGAAACAGGCAATTTTAATTTGTGCACATTGCCACAAGAATTGCAAGTGGATTGATACAATACTGAACTAATTATGCAAAAGCGAAATTATGCAGATGCTGAAAATTACTTAAGAGTAATAAAAAAAAAGACAGTGGCAACATCTATGGCAAGGAAAAGAGTTCATTCTGATCATCTTTCATCGGAAAAGGAAGAGTGGAGATAAACCAGTTTTAAGATAAAAATAAAAGGCAAGAAGAGGAGTGAACGATGGGGAACGCTTACAACCAGCCAGAAGATCAAATCACAGAAGGAATGATGTTTCAGGGTGAAAGTAAGCATCATTGAGATTAGTAAAGAAAGGAAAGATCTACCAAGAGGAGGCATTGATGAGAAAATTAGAATTGCTATCTTAATGTGGTAAAAAATGTGCAATACTGAGGATACTGTAAAATTTTATATGAAAAAGAACTTCCTATTTCTATTACTGAAATGACTTAGTTTTACCATTGTTTCTGGAGGGTGTTAATTCGTCTAGCTAGATCACATGCTATTGACCCTTCAGCTCATATTAAATTTAATGCATTGCTGCATGTTGCCAGGGCAAAGAAAAACTGGGTTAGAAAATTAAAGTGACAAGTAACCAGAAACTTGGAATCATGCTTGAGACCACTGGTAGGTGCATGTAATTTTATTTTAAAATAATTCACTGTGCCAACTATTTTAAAAAGGGCTGGTAGGTAAAATGCAGACTTGCCTAACTTGAGGATGCTACTCAACTGCCACAAATTTGGACAATGGATAAGATTTCACAGGACTCATAATTCCAGGTTGGGATGGGCAGGGTGAATATTCAGTTCAATAACTTTTAAAGCATGGGAGCAAGCACAAACTTTTTATCTTGCCATTTGTAACATGGTTGAAGCTGCCTGATGTTTTGTGCTGCCTCAAACAATTACATTTATTTTGTGCAAATAATACTGACACAAACCAGCTGGACTCCCTATCAGTTCAGATTTGGTTAGTTATCTTAATTTACCTATTATCTATCCCATATTGGTGGAAGTTTCTTTCTTTATTTCATTGTTTTAACACTGTTTAATGAGAGTTGAGTATGTTGTATTCAGAAATATCTTACTCATTTTAAACTAAGAAAAAATTGACTGCATCAGATAGCTGGAACAAACCTGTTTTAAACTTGGTCTTTATTGTTGTTTATTTGCATTTTTTACAATCAATGTATCTTAATAAATAAAAATTTACATTAAAATGAGTGACTAGTACAATAACTGACTTAAAATGTCTATAGAGGAACACAATAATGGTGTAATAAAGCTAGGAGTATTCATAAATGAGTTGAATCAACATTTTGGTAAACAAGATACATGGAATGAATTTAGTGCAAATGCCTCAAAAAAGATATGCCATGACATTGCTTGGTTAAAACAGTCGAAAGAAAATCAAAATGGAGGACAGCTTTTGGTCAATCTTTGGGGAAAAATAAACCAAATTTCGATTAGAATAGGAAATTTACATTAATCAATTTCTAATTGATCTGAATTTTGAAAAAGCTGTAGTTCTGGTCTTTCCATTTATATAACTTCTTTCATTTTCATACAAAACTTGAACAGACCACTGTCCTCCATTTTCTGAGTTTCCTTTCTAAGCAGTGGCATAAATGAGTCTTTGTTCTAATTATTTTCTGGTTTTGCTTAGGTAATAATTACATAGGGGAATAAAAAGTGAGTATGGCTCTGTTTTTTTTGAAAAGTCATCTTTTCTTGACCAAGAACTTTGTGTTGCCTGTAATGCCCTTTGTGTTTACATTTAAAAGTTTTGCATAAAAAATAATTTGAAAATTGAAAGGAGTACAGTACAGATTTACCTGCATGAAAATTGGACTCCAACAATTAAATTCTGAGGAAAAATTAAAGGTTAAGAATTGATTTGTTTGAAATAGAGTATTCCAGATAACAAAAGGAATTTACAGCGTAGATAGAAAACAGCTATTTCTATTATAAAAACAAAGTTCTGGAAATACTCAGCAGTTCAGTCAGCATCTGTTGAGAAAGAAACTGAGCTAACATTTCAGATTGATACTTCCCATCAGAACTATTTCTGCTGTTCGGGAAGCTCAAAGTAATAAAGATAGCATAAAAAGTCAGGGATGAAATTAGGAAGCTCCTTTAAACATTGAATTTATACAAGTCATTGCTAGGTCAGTTCATTTTAAATCTGGGATTAATAACTTTTTGCTAATCAAAGCAATTAAAAGATATAGAGCAATAATAAGTATTTGGAGTTAGGGCACTGATCTCACAGACTGGTAGAATATACTGAAGGTACGACTTGACTTGATCTTCCTACGTTCCTTCATACAGATAATAATGGGGTTAAAATATTTGCATTAATGAACTCTTTTATTATAGTTGAAAACACCAAGTTGGTTTCACTTCTGTTGTACTACCTTTTCATTTCAAAAGAATGAACTTCAATTTATCCTGTACTTATCTTCCCACATGGTAACTTTTTAACATCAAATAAAGAGCATCAGTGAGTGTAAGTTTGACTGTGTTAAAATGAAAATTATTTCATTTACAGGCCTTCTCAGGTTATAGATGGTGTAGCCCTTTGTTCTGCTTTCAAAAGTTTGTTCCTTTTAAGTATAGCAGAACCCTGAAGTGTTGGCGATTCCAAAAGCAATAAAAAATCTATCAGGTATTTGTAAACTTTTCATACTGTGAACAGTGAACCTACTGAGAATTAAAGAATAAAGACTCCTTCCTCTTGTGGCATGAAGTTAAATGTGAGCTTTGTCTAGTTGGTCTTTTCATTAGGTGGTAAATTACTACAAGCAAAGCCAAAGTAAAGCTTTCTGCAACCTAGTTAAAGGTCAGAGTTCCTCTGCCAACAGCCTCCCCTACAAAAAACTGTATGATGCTTAATTCTAGTGTTATTAGAAACAATTCCTCATTTAAATGATAAAAGCTCCTTACTTCATAATGGTATTTTGAAAACCACAGTAACATTTTAGATGCTCCATTAAGCTATTTGGAAAACTTGCACAGATAATGTTCACTCACATCCATACAAATCACACAGGAGAATGGGATTATGAATTGATACAAGATTGTTTTTGTTTCAATTCTGGGAAAAAATATTACTGCTCTGCCATTTTGGGCAACTGGAATCCTTCCATATTTGAGCAATTTCCACGCAAACTAAATCAATTATTCATCGTCGATGAAAGAAGCCAGGGATGCTATTTTAAGGCAAACACGAGGAAATCTGCAGATAATGAAAATTCAAGCAACATGCACAAAATGCTGGTGGAACGCAACAGGCCATGCAGCATCTATAGGGAGAAGCGCTGTTGACGTCTCGGTCCGAAACGTCGACAGCGCTTCTCCCTATAGATGCTGCCTGGCCTGCTGCGTTCCACCAGCATTTTGTGAGGGATGCTACTTAGTAGGTTTAGGTCTTCATCTGGGTAGCTACTAGAATCAGAATCAGTCTCAAACCTGTATTTGCGTGTGTCTATTTTTAATATATTATAGCTATCACACTCTTAATTGACAGCATTTTATACTATTGTTGACGGCAGCCATCCACACTTCCTGTAGAAAAAAGTTCATTCTTTTTACACCTTAAGTTCAATACATAAGTGTTTCATTTTGTACATTTCTATAATTTTGGAGTAAGATCAATGTGAGAGAGAAGATTATAATATTCCCTAATCCTCTAATGAAATTAGAGTTATCTAATAATATAAAAAGAAAGGTGCATGGGATATTTTGATTTAAACATTTTAAACTATTTTATTGTTTGCAGAGACTTTTGTAATAGATGCTAGGGGTGAGTGAAGTGCTATTGAAGGCTTTGTAATTTTGACTTTGATATTTTTGATCAATTATTAACCATCAAACCGTCATTAAAGTTTTATATAATGCAAACTCTCAGTACTACTCCACAAGCTCCAAAACCTGGGCTTTGTGACCTCCCTCTGCAACTGGATCCTTGACTTCTTCGTCAGGAGACCACAGTCAGTGTGGATCAGAAATAACATCTCGCTGACAATCAACACTGGCACACCTCAAAAAATGTGTGGTTAGCACACTGCTCCACTCTCTACACCCATAACTGTGTGGCTAGGCACAGCTCAAAGGACATCTATAAATTTGCTGATAACATAACTATTACTGGCAGAATATCAGATGGTGACAAGGATACGTACAGGAGTGAGATAGATCAGATGGTTGAATGGTGTTGCAGCAAAAACAACTTTGCACTCAATGTCAGTAATACCAAGGAATTGATTGTGGATTTCAGGAGGGGGAAGCTGAGGGAACACTCACCAGTCCTCACTGATGGATCAGCAGTGGAAAGGGTGAGCAGTTTCAAGTTTCTGGATGTCAACATCTCTGAAGATCTACCCTGGGCCAACATATTGATGCAATTACAAAGAAGGCACAGCAGGAACTACATTTCATTAGGAGTTTCAGGAGAATTGGTATGTTATCAAAAATTTACCAAGTTTCTACAGCTGTACAGTGGAGAGCATTCTAACTGGTTTCATCACCATCTGGTAAGGAGGGGCCATTGCACAGGATCAGAAAAAGCTGCAGCAAGTTGTAGACTCAGCCAGCTCCATCATAGGAACTAACTACCCTAGTAGCGAGAACATCATCAAGAGATGGTGGCTCAGACAGCCATCATCTATCATAAAAGACACCCCTTCCCATCACCCAGGACGATTCCTCTTCTCATTCCTACCGTCAAGGAAGAGCTACATTTTAGGGACAGCTTCTTTCCTTTAGCAACCAGGTTTCTGAATGGATAATGATCTCATGTACACAACCTCACTATTTCATTATTTTCTCTCTATTTGCATTACTTATTTAAATATATATAAAATTGAAAATCTATAAATTACAATATTATGAATTGCACTGCTGCCGCAAAACAATGAATATGCCAGGAATATTGAACCGGATTCTGATCAGAATTCATTCTGCTTGAGTATTAAAGAAAATATTAATGTAGAAAATTTACAATCTGACTTTAAAGCCATTAAAGACTTTGATGATACAGATCCACAGATGACAGTCACTGTCTTTCTGTGGGAAATCCGCTGAAGATCTCCAGAGCTTTTCAACCTATAAACCCCCTTCATTGCTGGCCAATCAATGCTAAGTTGGATCAAAAATTTCCATCTGTTATATCTGATGCGGGAATATATATGATCTGGTCATGGGATGTCTGCATTATAATTATGGAAATCAGAGGACAATGGCACTGACAAACCTGTGCTTCTATTAGTATTCCTCATTTTAATGCCTGTTGCTCTTATATTCAGCTTTCTCCTCCATGCAGAAGATTGGGGAGGTGTTCAGCATCAGTAATCCGAGATCAGTACAGCAGTCTACTTGGGAGAATGTCCATGGAAAGAGACTAGCCATCATTTTAAAAAATATATATTGTACCTTGGTGTAAAAATAGTGCATCCCATCATTAGTTGAAATAAAATCCAATGGCCTATAAGTTTAATAAAAGCTCACCATTCCCAACCATGCTTGCTAAACGAAGCTGTAGAAGGTGGGGAAAGTTGGGTAAGAACACCAACATACTGAACCACCACAAAAATATTAAGCTATTTTGAAACTGAATATATATATATATTAACATATATATGTTGAGTCTTATCCTTCCTATCAATTTTCTCTGAATTTCAACATTCACAGTGATAATAAAGATTGCATATGCTTCAAATTTGGTTTCTCAAACACTTGTAGTATATTTCATTCAACAATAAAGTAACCACATTAATTGAGGTACTGAGCAAATGTCTAAGTTTAAATTTGTGGTGAATTACATCTCATCACTTGTTTGTTGCCCTCTAACTATAATTGACTGAAGACTATACCCAATTTTTCTATATTAAACATCGTAGAAAAAGGTCAAAAATGGAGGGGATATGACCATTATTCCCTAACTAGAGTTAGGTCCTGCTTGTCGAGTGAAGGATAGCTCTCATGTTATTCAGTTTTATAAACTGAGGCTGAGTTTTCCTTTAATGTGCTTTTGGGATAGTGGACATTCCTGCCTTTATTTTCGTAACATCCAAAATTTGCCTCGATACATTATAAAACCCACTTTACTGTTTGAAGCTGTCATTCTTAAGTCACAACTTCTGATCTCCGATTGATGGCTCAAAATTTGCTCGTATTGGGCAACCTCATTGTATCCCATAGAGCAGAAAATGGAACCTCAATGATCTTGATAAATGAGAGAGCTAATATTCTATCTTACTTAACCATAAAGTATGTGGCCGTGGCAAGTGAAGACAAGAAGAGAGCAGTGGGACGAAGATTGGTGCATAAATAGAACTTAACCGTCTGATGGAGACCAAAAGACATGGCAGCTGATTGGTGAGCAGCAACAAGTACACATTTCCACTTTTCCATGCTTCTTTCATTTATTGAAGTAAAAGTAAAGGCGGAGATTTTTAAAATTACAGTTGGTAGGGTTTTGAGAGGAATGGGGTCCCTAGTATTATCAGTGCTTTAAAATGAGTAACTAAGGGCTCAGTTCAATTCTGGTCAGGACTTTGTGCAATGGAGTGCTCCCGTTCAATATGTGGGAAATTTCGGAAACTTCAAGGGTCCCTGGTAACCTGTGCGCCAGAAGTTGCCCAGCTTCTGCCCCTAAATGATTGCAATGCCCATCTGGAGCCGAGGATTGACTCATTATGGAGTGCACATAGTGCTGAGAACATTGTAGAGTTTACTTAGTGAAAAGGTGACACTGCAAACAATGAGTACACAGATGACATCTGCACAAGCAAAACAGGCTGCACCTGAACCAAAACAGGACTAACTTAACTACAGGGACATTCTTCAAATGAAAATTCAGAGTAAAGTGCCCTTGTAAGGGTGAAAAGTAAGGAAGTCTAGGATACCCTAAATGTTATGGGATATTGAAGGTTTGGTAATGAAATTATAGAAGCATATTGACAGGTATGGAGATTTGAAAATAAGTAAAGCCCTTCAGGAATACCAAAAGTGTAGGAGCTACACAAAAAACAGGAAAGTAAAGGACTACAAAATATCACTAGCAGACAAGTATAAAGGGAATTCCAAAACGTTTTATAAGTATTATAGGGGCAAGAGAAATGTTTGTTAAGGATCAAAAGTGCAACCAAAAGACGGAGCCAGAAGATGTGGATGAGGTCTTAAGTTTATCAGTATTTACCAAAGAGAAAGACGTAGTTACAGATTTCAGGGAGGAGGACAGGGATGTTTTACAGCATTAAAAAGATGCTTTATTGAGCATAATCTATTTAAGATCTGTCTCATTTGCTATGGGAGGCAAGGAAGGAGCCTTCTAGGGCTTTGGCAAAGACTTTAAAATCTTCAGTGGCCATAGGTAAAGTTGCAGATTGCTGGACACACCAAGTGCCCAGCCTTTACTCAAGAAGCATGACAGAACCTTTATTCAAGAAGCACATCAGAAATAAGCCAAGTAATTCCCTCATGAAAAACTGGTCTAAGAAGTTGGATCCCACAGAATCCAAGGCAAGTTAACAAAATACATCCACAGTAGGCTTGGTAGTAGGACAAGGAGGATGGTTGCTTTTGTGATTGAAAATCTGTGGCATGTGGTGCTGACGGTTATTTTCAGTAGGTGGAATTTAACCCTGATGTCAAAGAGATGATGGATGTTGGAAGGCCAATAAAATATAGGACATATACCCTGAAAAGAAGGGCTCAAGGGATTATTCAGGAGGGAGGGACCTTTGTGTGACAAGTTCATGGATCCCTAAATTTGACAGCACAAGTAGGTAAGGCAAAGAATAAAAGAGCAATGAGGTCATAGCACAACCTTATAAAACATTCCTGCCACAAAATGGGAAGGTTGTAAATGAACCAGAGAGGTTGCAGATGAGTTACAAGGATGATGCCTGAGCTGGAACTTTTCAGTTCCAAGGAAAGACTGGATAGGTTGGATTTGTTTTTCTTGAAGCAGAAGCAGCTGACTGGGAACCAAAACTATAAGAGGCATAGATTACGTAGAAAGTTGAACACTGTTCCTTACAGCAGATGAATCTTTAGCTGGAGGACACAAATTTAGGGTAAAAGATTTAAAAGGAAGATTTATGTTCACCTGGGGGCTGGTTGAAATCTGGATTGCAGTGTCTGAGTGGGTACTGCAGGTAGGCACCCTCCCAACACTGAAGATGCAAATGGATGAGCACTGGCATTGCCAAGTCATAGAAGGCCATGGACCAAATGGAATTGGTGTAGGTGGGAATACAGTGGTCAGCATGGACTGAATATGGGGCTGAAAGACTGGGCTGTGTGATCCTAACCAATGAAATTTTAACGCAGAAAGCAACAGCAAAAGAACAGGATGAATCAGAAGTAAATTCAAAATAGAAGGAAAAAATAGAAAGGAAAGAGAGATTTAACTAAAATAGGAAAGGGAAGATGAAAAAAAGTGCAATATAAAAAATCTACGAGCAAACTTCTACATACAGATATGAAACTGTTTTCAGTTGTTCTATTTTTGGTTTGAAAAGGGTGGAGGGAGAGATTTGTTGGAACATCAATATTACCAGATCATCAATAGATACCAGCCCTACCTTTGGGCAATATCTAATTATCTTTAGCAGCGCTAATTGTTTAAGTATTTCTGGAGCTTGTTTAGAATGTCATAGGAAGCTCATAGAGTGAATACAGAGATTCTGCAGACGCTGTAAATCTTGAGCAACACACACAAATTGCTGGAGGAATTCAGCAAGTCAGGCAGCATCTGCGGAAGGGAATAAACATTCGACATTTTGAGCTGAGACCCTTCATTAGGACTGGAAAGGAAAGGAATAGAAACCAGAATAGCTTGTTTTCCTGAATTTTAACAGCACAGTAATGATAATTTTTAACTCATGGGACATCTTCAGCACGGATTGCAAAGAGCTTTAAAGGCCAATAACTGCATGTACATTTGAAGCCATATGTTAATTCACAGCACTGTTTCCACAGTCAGCTTTAAAAGTAGGTTTTGCCTGCTTTACTTCACTTTGCCTTATAAAACGAAAATGTGAAACATATATAGTTGAAGTAAATTCTATATCTGAGACATCCATAAGAATCTACCAACCTGCTCAATAATTCAGAAGATTGCAAATATTACAAGGTGTGTTATTTTGACTTTACCTATTTTTAAAGTCATTTTATATTAAATTTGAAGGAGTGTTACTAATTATTTATATAAGAAGCTATGCTAGGGAAGTTGTAATTCTGAGTTAGGTTATTAAATAAGAAGTTTTAAAATCTGCCTTCAATGCTTTGTCTAATATGTGGGGTCATCCCTTTTTAGCAAATTTTCATAGTACCAGTCTGAAGTCTTTTATCTACTAATTCCCATAACTGTTGCCCTCTAAGATTGCTTTGATTTTGCATTGATGGGTGTCTCGTATGATATTCTCTAGCAAATTGGGAGCCATTTATACTGCTGCATCAATATTAAATATAGAGCTAATTCCTGCAGTGGGGAGGATGGTACGATCTTGTCACTACTGTTTGTGATGTATGCACGATCAACTTGTTGTAATCATAGTAATGATCAAATTCTATTAAATGCCTGAGAATAATGGAGAGCAAAAGAGAAAGGTCAAGGTTTGCCTGAGATAGTATCAGTGCTGATCCTGTTCATCTGCTCATGTACTGCTTTTCCTTATCATTCAGTTTTCATCCTCCTCTCCATCACTGTTGCTACTGACAGAGGCAGAAGCAGCTTTCGGTGAAGATGGGGGTGAAGTTTTACTAAACGGCCACTGGAACGTGGGAGACTGTGACCGTTCTCTTGTTGGGCTGCTTGAGGGACTTTGTCTTGGAGACAATGCTTGAAGCATCCGACCACCTCGCTCCTGGAAAACCTGTTTCTGTAAGACATGAAGGTTAAAGAAATGTAATAAACTACTTCAGATGAAAAAAAACAATTAATAAGAATTACTATAAAGTCCACTCTAATAAGTAAACATACACTGCAATAAAAAGTTTAAGCCAAATGTTCATCTACCAAAGGCATGTTGATTTGTGCAGCCACAAGCAGAATT
The DNA here is from genome assembly GCF_048418815.1 of Hemitrygon akajei. Classification (NCBI taxonomy): domain Eukaryota; kingdom Metazoa; phylum Chordata; class Chondrichthyes; order Myliobatiformes; family Dasyatidae; genus Hemitrygon; species Hemitrygon akajei. The sequence goes on from NC_133128.1 coordinate 61,784,385, forward strand.
AAGTCTTTTAGCTAATAGCTTGATATTAAAGACATGTACAAAAATAAGCACCACGCTCTTGGTATTAATGCCAACAGTCAGTTTGATTTACTCGACCAAGTACAAAGTTGAGGCCAACAAGATTTTCAATCCTTGAAGAAATTTACGGACATGATTGAGTTTTTTTTTTGAAGAGGTTGATGAAGGTGAATGATGAAGGTTGAGCTGTGGATGTTGTCTATGGATTTTAGAAAAGTGGGTGCTTGATGATGTTGCTCATGGAAGACTCATCTAGAAGACTGAGCTGCATAGGATTCACAGTGGATTAACTATTTGTACTCAGAATTGGCTTGCCCATAGAAGATGGAGTATAGTGGTCGATGTTATTCTGGGTGATTTGTGACTGGTGATGTTCCGCAGGGTTCCATACCTGGACTTCTGCTGTTTGTAACATCAATAAATAACCTGTACAAAAAATGTGGTTGGGTGGGTTAGTGAGTTTACATATGATACAAAGGCTAGTGGTGTTTTGGAAAATATAGAAGACTGCAAAGAATACAGGAGAATGTAGATGAGTTGTAGATATAGGTGGAAAAATAGCAAATGGAGTTTAAACTGGCCAAACGTGAAGTGTTGCACCTTGAGAGAGTACACTGTTAAGAGTAAGACCCTTAGCAGCATTGATGAGCAGAGGGATCTTGGGGTCCAAGTTCATAGCGCCATGAAAGGGGCTACACAGGTTGATAAAATGGGTAAGAAGGCATAAGACATATTTGCCTTTATTAGTTGAGGAAATTAATTCAAGAGCACCCGCAGGCTGCCCCAGCACACCCTCAGGTGGGTGTGTTGGTTAACACAAATGATGCACTTCACTGTTTCAATGTACATGTGATAAATAAACCTGAATCTTGAGCTTGGAACATAAAAGACTGAAATATTGCTTTAAGTTTTGGTTGCCCCATTACAGGAAGGATATCAGGGGTTTGGAGAGGGTACAGAAGAAGTTTACAAAGATGTTACCTGGATTAGAGGGCATGTGCTATAAGGAGAAGTTGGACAAACTTGTTTGTTTTCTGGAGAGGCAGAGGGGAGATCTGTTATAAGTTTATAAGATTATGAAAGGCATAGACAGAATAGAGAGCCAATATCTTTTCCCCATGGTTGAGAGAGCATGCATTAAGGTGATGGGATAAGTTTAAAGGAGACATGCGGGTTAAGTTTTTTACAGAGTGCTGTGTGTCTGGACATAGCACATAACGGGTGTGTTCCTGGAATGCACTGCCTGGGGTGGTGGTGGAGGCAAACATAATAGAACCCTTTAAGAGACTCTTAGATAGACACCAGAATGTGAAGACAACAGGAGGACATCGTATAGGTAGAAGGTATTAGTTTAGTTGGCTCTTTCATTATTAATTTAATTAGCTTGGCACGATATTGCAGACTGAAGAATCTGTTTCTGTGCTGTACTGTCCAATGTTCTAAATGAGATTGCACACAGTGTTCCGGATGAATTAGCTTTCCTTTTTTGTTTGGTAATTTTTCGAGTCAATATTTCACTGTTTGCTGATGGAAAATCACATTTGACCGATGCAACACACCTTGCAAAGTGATCATCAAGGTGATTTTTTAAAAAAGTTTATTCAAGATGCACCATTTTTCTCCCACCTTGTATTAGTTTCTTTTCACACCTCACTCAGTCTGTAAAGTATTAACCAAACTCCACGAGAACCAGGCTATTGTCATTCAGATCTCAGTTTAAGTAGCAGATTAATGTAGTAAAGATCAACAATATCCTCACCCACCATGATTATACCCTTATTTAGGGGGTACGATTGCAGAATAATCAAAAATGAACAATTTCCCTCTCTCCCTATTAGTGATCAGTTAATTCAAGAACTAAACCTGGAACATTTCTAGTTTCTGTGACTTTGTCACTCAGTGCAAACTTAATGAGTACTTGGAGGAAGCCTATGACACCATGTATCATTCCAATTCCCAAACGCACATGAAATCTGTGCACAAGATAATGACTTTGTACTCTTTGTTGAAACTAACGAGCAATGCTTCAAAAATGAGACAAATTAATAACATAAATATTTGTTTAAAAGTCTTCATCCACCTTTTAGAAAAGGAATGCAATTTTGTATTTTTATGAATGATATTTACTTAATATTTTTGCTCCCCTTTTGTCTAAAATTACTCTACTTTTAATTGCTCTTGAGTAGGAATTGATGGAGTTAAAGTCTGCTTCTGCAAGACAAGCAATACTCATTGCTTATTTCTGGCACAGAACATGAAACCTCCAGTTGATAGCAATCCTGTGACCTGAAAGTGCTATAACTAGATTTCTTTTACTTCAAACAACATGTGTCTATGCCTTTTTTTGCAAATGTTAAATAAAGTCTTTGCTCTCTATTATCGAGAACCACATTTTAACATTGAACCTGTGCTCTAAAATCCTCCAACAGAATAAAGGAACGAAATTCCACGAATACAGAGGGTAAAATCGATTCCCCCAAATCCCAGTGAAACCAATTAACTTGCAGATAACTCAGTCCTACTATTTTAGCAGTCTAGTACTTAGAGTGCATTACTAAATAAAAATGTTAATAATGATATTTGGTCATAAAATAAATCTACCATAGGAGACAAGCAACACACACACAAAATGCTGGTGGAACGCAGCAGGCCAGGCAGCATCTATAGGAAGTACAGTCGATGTTTCGGGCTGAGACCCTTCGTCAGGACTAACTGAAAGAAAAGATAGTAAGAGATTTGAAAGTGGGAGGGGGAGGGGGAAATCCGAAATGATAGGAGAAGACCAGAGGGGGTGGGGTGAAGCCAAGAGCTGGGAAGATGACTGGTAAAAGGGATACAGAGCTGGAGAAGGAAGAGGATCATGGGATGGAAGGCCTAGGGAGAAAGAAAGAGGGAGGGGAGCACCAGAGGGAGATGGAGAGCAGGCAGAGTGATGGGCAGAGAGAGAGAGAAAGAAAAGGACGGGGGGAAATAAATAAATCAGGGATGGGGTAAGAAGGGGACGAGGGGCATAAACGGAAGTTAGAGAAATCAGTGTTCATGCCATCAGGTTGGAGGCTACCCAGACGGTATATAAGGTGTCGTTCCTCCAGTCTGAATGTAGCTTCATCTTGACAGTAGATAGACATATCAGAATGGGAATGCGACGTGGAATTAAAATGTGTGGTCACTGGGAGATCCTGCTTTCTCTGGTGGACAGAGCGTAGGTGTTCAGCGAAATGGTCTCCCAGTCTGCGTTGGGTCTCACCAATATATAAAAGGCCATACCGGGAGCACTGGACACAGAATACCACACCAGCTGACTCACAGGTGAAGTGTCACCTCACCTGGAAGGACTGTCTGGGGCCCTGAACAGTGGTGATGGAGGAAGTGTAAGGGCAGATGTAGCACTTGTTCTGCTTACAAGGATAGGTGCCAGGAGGGAGATCGGTGGGAAGGGACGGGGGGGGAACGAATGGACAAGGGAGTCGCGTAGGGAGCGATCCCTGTGGGAAGCAGAAGGGGGGGGAAGGGAAAGATGTGCTTGGTAGTGGGATCCCGTTGGAGGTGGTGGAAGTTACGGAGAATTATACGTTGGGCCTGGAGGCTGGTGGGGTGGTAGGTGAGGACAAGGGGAACCCTATCCCAAGTTGGGTGGCGGGCGGATGGGGTGACAGCAGATGTGCGTAAAATGGGAGAGATGTGTTTGAGAGCAGAATTGAATGTGGAGGAAGAGAAGCCCCTTTGTTTAAAAGAGGAAGACATCTTTGTCCTGGAATGAAAAGCCTCATCCTGAGAGCAGATGCGGTGGAGATGGAGGAACTGCGAAAAGGGGATAGCATTTTTGCAAGAGACAGAGTGGGAAGAGGAATAGTCCAGGTAGCTGTGAGAGTCTGTAGTGTTATGCCTGCAGCCCCCTCCTTTGTGAGAATGGCAAGATCACTATTGGGTTGGGTCAGGGGACCCAAGAAATGAGAGAGAGACGTGCAGAATGCCTCGTTCCCCGGCGATTCAAAGCCACGGGACATGGCCATTGTCTCTTGGAGACACATTTGTGGATTGAGATGCTATGCTACGTGAACGCCCTCAGGCAAAAGTGGGCGGGGTGAGAAAGAGATTGCATCACCCCAACCTGATTGACATCTACAACCCTGCAAGTCAGGATAAAAGAGGGGCTGTAGGAACAGCCCCTCAGACGCACCAGAAGAAACGCTAGCGATCCCATAATAGCGGGAAGCCATTTGAAGGAGGCCACATGCGTTCAGTTCCGTTGCTTGGGACTGGTGGCTGGTACCACGGAAAACGGCTTTTAGCTAGCAACGGGGAAATCAACTCCCCCGACTCAACGGATTGGCATCATAAAAGACCTGGGCAAGTTTAAAACCGTCTCTCTCTTAAACCCAAAGAGTTGCAGCTTGAATGACAGTGACTTTTATATTTCCATCGGACAATACATTATCCCCTAGACAACGATAGAGCTATTTCTTATTGATTATTATTATACCCGCGCTTTTAGAGTTAGTATTGACGAAGTATATTATCTGTAAGTTTGCATTGATATTATTTTGTGTCTTTTTATCAATAAATACTGTTAAAAACATAGTACCATCAGACTTCAACGGACCTCTCTATCTTTGCTGGTAAGTGACCCAGTTACGAGGTACATAACAGTAGGCTTATAGTAGATATCAGTAGATAAGCCGTCTCCAGAGGTAGAGACAGAAAGATCAAGAACGGGGAGGGAGGTGTTGGAAATGGACCAGGTAAATTTGAGGGCAGGGTGAAAGTTGGAGGCAAAGTTAATGAAGTGAACGAGCTCAGCATGCGTGCAGGAGGCAGCACCAATGCAGTCGTCTTTGTAGTGAAGGAAAAGAAGGGAACAGATACCCGTATAGGCCATATGGTATATACCATAGGAGAGCTTGTTTGGCAGTTTTTGAGTCAGAAATTGTAAAGATATTAGCTAGGCAGAGGTAATTGCATTTAATAACATATTTGTAATATTGAATTTGTGTATATTTTTGGAAGATATTCTTTAAAAACATACCCAAGCTCCATCTGGTCCAAACAGCTCTAAAAAGTTTCCAATAAATTCTCGTGATTTCTCTTCCCATTTTTGTATAAGGTCATGGCTTTTTTCCTCTACTTTGTAAACAAATTCTTTTGATTTTTCTTCTACATTTTTCACTTTTTCTTTCATTTTGTCAACCTGGTTTTGGAAACGATACTTCTTTTCCTGATAAGGGGGGGAGAAAGCAAAATGTTCAGGTCAGTGACTGAAATGGAGATGAAATGGTGTAAACTTTGTTTTTTTTTAAGTAAAGAAAATCTTCCACCATTCTTGCATCAACACCTCACCAAACCTCTCCTGGTCCTTAAGCAGTACCATAGCAGAACAGTGGGCAGATCTTTCTGGGCCCAGCCAGTGATAATTCCCTGCTGACGGTATCCTGCCAATTCCCTCTAATAAATGCTTAGGTTTTAAACAAGAAATGATTCAGAACTAGGCACGTTTTATGTTGTCAGCAGTGAGGCAATACCACACACTGCCAATCCAATTGAAAGCTGTCTTCAAAGGCCTATGGGTCTTTGTGCATAATTTAACCTTTCCTCGTCATGTTGGCTCAAGGTATCAGTTCAGTGGAACCTGACGTACTGTATAATAACACTATTGCATAGCCTGAGCAGTAAATCACATTGTGCTCAAACAGCAAACCAGGGTATCACAAATAGTAAGCATTTTTAGACATAGTTAATTATATTATAGTAGATAAATTACCATTTCTAACAAAAAAATTGTTGACTTATATCCATGTAATTTTGAAATGTCCCTGACTATTACTTTTCTTGGGTGAGAGAAGTTAGCAGGCACTAACTAACACTCAATCAACAAGGCAGAGCATTTCAAAGCCTTTTCTACATTCACAATAGTTGGGAAATGCTTGAAGTTCTCTTTAACTCCATGATTCTACGATTTTTGCAGAGAAGCCTGCAATGATGCCTCCTGTGGTGGAACAGAGAATTACAGTAGCAACCTTGGATTTCACTGCACGTACATGTTCCAGCAGTTGCTGTCAGTAAGATGGTGAGTGTTGATGGTCTCAGCATGATCACATTTCCTGAACTACGATTGAAGGACCAAGCCCAATGTGGTAACATACTACTCTTACACATCAGCACCAAACTAAAAATCCGGCAAAAGTTGACTAACAGTTGACTAAAAACTGAAAATATTCCAAGTATAAAAAAAGTCTAAAAGGTGGACGTAACAAGCGAAAAAAGGTGCATATTAGGGAACTAGCTTTACATTGAATATTAAATTTATATTTGTTCCTATACCCAGTTCATTAAGTTTGCAGATGACTTGGTCAGAAGGCACAATGAGATATATGTACATAGGTGCAAAGGGTTCAAAAAGACATTTACCTAGCATGTGAATGGGTACATGGTTGGATAATTTCACTTGAATTGAGGCATTAATTTTGGAATGTTTCTCTTTTAAGGTTTTAGGCAGAAGGGTTTAGCTTTTTGAATCCACTGACAGACTTTTTAACAGTATATCAATTTGGCAATACACTTCACTGCAAATTGGGCCAACCAACCAGAGTTCTTAAGAGGCCAGGAATATTCCAAGATAATCAGTTAATGTTGCTAAATGAACATCCCTCCCCTTGCAAATAGTGCCAGTTCTGAAAGAAAATACAATAATAGTTGGATAGGCCTCAAAGTTTCTTTGAGGAAACATGATAAGATTATGACAGTCATCAAACAAATTTTATGACCTTTACAGTGTAAGTTATGAGTTTGAACATAATAGTAAGAGAAAGGAGTTAATTATTTGCTTTGTTTCAGGAGTTACAGTCCTTTAATCTGATCATCTGACACAGATAACTTCCAGCCGAATTGAGAAATGCTGATTTTTAACCTTCTGACACTTTCACTGTTCAAGGAATGACCTACACCAATGGATTCCAACACATGAGGGCCAAACGTTGGCGGAAATGGTTTCAACCATATTCCACTTAGTGTCAAGTGGATTGTTCCTATCCACTTCCTCCTGAAGTCCCCACAATGACGGGCCGCTGCTTAGGCAATTTAGTTAATTTGTAATGGTATAATGAACAACCAGGAGCACTAGATATGTGCTACAGCTGTTCTGTACAACTACACAATGGAAAACTGCCAATTGTGTTCGGACAGCAAAACACTCTGCGCTCTCAGGATCTTGTGTATTTCATGTGATCACCCATTATTCCTCCAAATGGAAGAACACAGGTTTAACTTTTCAGTTGTTCATAAGATAATGCTTCCTGTTGTTACTCAAGTGTTAAGCCCCCTACACCATCACCATCAATATGCTAGGAATTAGAACATAAGAAATAGGAGCAGGAGTAGGCCCTCGAGCCTGCTCCGCCATTCAATAAGATCATGGCTGATCTGGCCATAGACTCATCTCCACCTACCTGCCTTTTCCCCATAAAGCTTAATTTGCCTACTATACAAAAAGATTACCCATATCTGCACAAAACAAATAAATACATTACTCACTGTGGATTTAAACAAAATATATAATGTGGGCACCCTAGGTGAGGCCATCATTTACTACCCATCCCTAGATGAACTTGAAAGATGGTGGTCAGTAATCTTGAACAGCTGAAAGAGCAGGCCCAAGGCTGAGTTCCTGCATCAAGGGCCTCACCTCCTGACTGTCAAAGTCTTTCCATGGTCTACAAAACAAAGATCAAGAGCATGATGGAATGCTCTCCACCTGCCTGGAAGAATGCATAAGACCATAATATATATATCTAGGAGCAGAAATAGGCCATTCAGCCCATTGTATCTTCTCCGCAATTCAATCATGCGCTGATCCAATTCTTCCAGTCGTCACTACTCCCCTGCCTTCTCCCCACGCCCTTTGATGCCTTGGCTAATCAAGAACCTAACTATTTCTGCCTTAAATACACCCAATGACTTGGCCTCCACAGCCTCTCGTGGCAACAAATTTCATAGATTTACCACCATCTGACTAAAGTAATTTCTCCGCATTTCTGTTCCAAATGGATGTCCTTCAATCCTGAAGTCGTGCCCTCTTGTCCTAGACTCCCCTACCATGGGAAATAACTTTGCCACATCTAATCTGTTCAGGCTGTTTAATATTCTCCTGAACTCCAGGGAATACAGCCCAAGAGCTGCCAGACATTCCTCATATAGTAATCCTAACAATGCAGTCCTAACAATATTCCAGAAAGTCTACTACATGGACAAAACAGCTTACTTGATTGGCACTTCATTCAAAAACCTAAACATTTGCCTCTCCACTTATGGTAGACAGTGGTTGAAGTATGCACCATCTACTAAAGGTATGCAGTTATGTTTTCAAAAGCACTTTCCAAACCTATGAGCAGATGTATGGGAACAAAGTCTTAAGTTTTGTTACAGATACAATAATATTCTTACTTGGGAATACTTGATTGCTGCTGGGGTGGAATAAGCTAATTTCCTCTTGAAAAAGAATCACATGACTTTAATAACTCATCAACCTGATGCCAGATTTTCTTGAGGAAAATTAGGAATGGGAAGGTGCACGCTGGCACAGCTAGTGACGCTTACATTATAAATGAGTAAACAACTTCCAACTGCTATTGTGCTTGTCTTCCTGCCCTCTCCATACCCCCACCCGAAACACCATAAGCTGTTGCTGAATTTTGCTAGGTAAAGCCATGATTTGTAGCCCGTAATTGGAATGGTGCTTGGAACAAAACAATTACAGATACCGAAGGGGATAAATTGGCTGAACATCCTGGTCAGTCTAGAAATTGCATTGACAGCTGCACAAGTAATGCAGTGACTCAGCAATGACAGACTCAAGTGGAAGATGTAACAGCAACACCAGCAAAGGAAGCAGGGAGAAATCAAAATTAAATGACAGCAAACTGGAAGAAAATTTTTGATTGGAACTCACACCACATTACCAAAATTAAACAGCGTTGTTCATTGACAGTAAAGTTATTTTACTTTCCTTAGTGTGATAACATGAAGTCATGGAGCCATTCATCAGAATGTGTGAGCAGGCAGAACAGCTTTTTATTATTGCTAACAGGGAGTCTGTTGCCCAGCAATACTGAATCTTTGCTGCAGAGCAATTTGCATTGTAAGCAATCCCTTCGAGTCCGAGCTAGACAAAGCCAGCATTTAGTTAGAACTTTGTACAATAGCATTCTCATGGTATGAAAGGTCACAAGATAATAGGAGACTCACATTTATGAAACTAACGTTAAGCTCTTTGGCTGTGTAACCTCTCTGGAGGTTACGTCGGGCATAAACATCATAATCTCGTACAATTCTGGTGATTAGGTCAGAGGTAGAAATACCTTCTGTTCTTTGTGTGGGAACAAACATACCTAAAAAAAAAGAAAGGATAATTTGCAATGTCAATAAAAGGCATTAAAACACATTATTTACCAGTTTTACACTACATTGGAGGGTACCAAGATTTAATTTCAAAACAGTTACTACTCTGAAAGCACTTAATTGCAATAACACTTTCTGAAATTCTGAGACTGTAAAAGATTTTACGTAGATGGAGATTTATTTATCTTTTTAAAATCAAATGATTCCTATCCTCATACTGTGTGGTAAATAAAATGCACAGATGCTATGTATGAGCTCTATATCTTGCAATGTTTGGACGTATCTCACCGGGTTTGTGCTATTGAATATGTTTTTATAAGTATATAACTGTCTGTGGTACCTCCAGCAGGTTTGTTTACCCAAGGATTCCATGCGAGAGCCTTGGCATCTAATACAATGTTAAAGTGCCCTCTGCTGGTTGAATAGAGCTGCATCAACAGACAATGCCACCAACCAAAGGTTTTATTCTCCCGACCAGTCAGTTATTTGCAAAATGTACACAGGAACATTTTGGAGGAGAAAAGGGAGGGGTGGAAATAGAAATGATCTGGTAAAAACAAATCCAATGTCCTAAAGATGGAATAAAATGTAAAGTGCAATGTGCTTACAAAGCTCAATCTTTCAATTCAGATTTCTGGCCCCTCCATACTGGCAAGACTGCCGTAATAAAACACGTGTCATTTTCTCTATGAATATGAATATCTTCATGCTCCTTGATCACCTTTGTTTTCAGTAAAATCAGGCAAACAACTTTCTGCAACATTCCCCCTCCATGGTTCACACCCAGCTTTTTATTTGCTCTAATATATAATTTTTGCTTCCCCCAACACCCCTCGTGCGTACTCAATTTTATTGACAGTTCCTGTAGTTATGGGGTCAGTTTCCATGTCTACATATATAGCACTAGACCAACCACTTTTCTCCGGTTTGAACTCTTCACCTAGGCCACAGCATCTGGTTAAATAAAATGACCTCCCCGAGTGGAGCTTCTGACCCCTTATTTTCCCCCCATCGGAGTCATCCCGTTAGAGCATTCTCTTCCCTGCCTCTATTCACTATATTTACACTCAGGCCCTTTTCTGTTCTAGAACCAGTCACTCAAACCTTTATTTTTCCCTTTCATGTTTTAGAACAAATCCTCAAAACATTATTTTTTTCTGTTCTAGACTCACTTCTCAAACCCCTCTCTGTTCTACCGCTCATTGAGTCTTTTCTGCTCCAGAACTCCATCCGATCATATCTGTTCCAGAACAATTCTCCAAACTTTTTTGTTCTGGAACCATTCCTCTAGCTTTTTTCTGTTCTAGAATTATTTCGCAAGTCTCTTTCTGTTCTAGAACAGTTGGTTTCCTGACTTCCAAATAACATGACTTACATGAGTCCTACAGAACTTCATAAATAAAATTCTGGTGCCTGAATCTTACTAAGCTGCTTTATCATCATTTCTGTCTTTGTTGAGTTGCATCTGTTTCCAATTCACCAATGCCTTGTACATTCCATCCTTAGGTTAAAACTTTCCTTGACTTCACCAGTATTGATAATCCCCAACGTCTGCAAAAATTACAACTCTTTATACATTTGACTTGAGTCTTTTCTACATGAGGGCCATGTTTTCATTGGAATTCTCTAACCCCCTCCACCTCAATCTCCTAAACTTGGTTTCCATCTTCATTCCCTTCCTACCCTAATTCCCATGTCTGTAAAATATTTTATACCATCTATCTGTGTTGAAGATGCATATAAATACAAGCTGGCATTGTACCATGTATGATGAACAAATGCAGCAAGGCAAATACACAAATAAGTATTCCCAATGTATATTTAAGTATATTTGATTTCAGCCATTATTATATAGTAAGTTTTGTCATCAACCTACCAGCTTCCTTAATGTGTTTATAGACATCATCCGATCCAGCAGAGGAATATGGAATATCATCATGTGCCACAAAATCAATCTAAAAGAGAGTTAAGTTACGAGTTGGAATATTAATAATTTCAGATCAGTTACACAAATTCTTAAGATTCCTATGTACCCTGAGCCATAGGACTGGTTTTTGTGTTTTTCCTGCCTGACAAAGCAGGTGACTATTTTCCCTGTTCAGCTGAAGTGGCCTGTACTAAGGACATCGTCAAGAGCCATAGCATGGAAATGGGCCCTTTGGCATATTGTATCTCTGCCAAACATCATGCCTATCTCTTCTAATCTCACTTGCTTGCATTAATTCCATTTCCCTCTTGCTTGTTCAATTCTCTGTTCTTTTCCTCTTAAATGTTGTTACTATTTTTGTTTCCACCACCACCTCTCAAAGCTGATTCCAGATGCCAACTACCTTTCATGTGGAAGCATTTACCTCTTAGATCCCCTCTAAACCTCTTCTCTCTGACCTTATTCCTATGCCCTCTATTTTTGGACAGTCCTAGCATGGAAAATTAGATTCTGGCTACCCTTTCTCTCTACCTCTCATAATCTTATATACCATTACCACGTCACCTCTTAGTCTTGTACAGCGATGGAATACATCAGACCCTTCAGCTCAATTTCTACTGATTAATGAAAGGGACTTTAAACTAACATACTGCATGATCTCACAATAATCCTGTGCAAACCTTGGAATCTTTACATTGCAATGCGATTGAGTTTCCGTCATTGGGAGCTGGACTGAGGGGAAAGTGCTCAATATGCATTGATATGAGAAAATGCTGAATATTGCTGAGAAAATGCTGGCCACTGGCTGGGCTTTGAAAACAGTGAATTTTTTGATGAATGACTCTGTTGATTAATACCATATACTTCATTTCAGCGTGTGTGGGTGTACACAGAAAAGGAACATTTACAACATTAATAACAGAATTTCTGCCTCTTCTTTGATCCATTTGACAAACCCCCAAAGCTCTGCCCTCAAGCTACTTTCACAGACATAAATATTTTTTGTAGAGAACATTGATTTTACATTGATTCCATCATTTTCCCCTCCACCACTCTTTCCACTGATCAAGGATCAAGGATGGTCCTTAATTCCTTAAAAACAGAACATTCTAGGAACACTCAAACAGGTCAGGCAGCATTGTTGGAAAAACGAAGAGCTGACATTTCAGGTCTAGGATCCTTTATCAGAATCTGACACATTTAACATTTTCACAGATACTGTTTAACCTGCTTGATGTTTCCACTATCTGCAGATCTTATTTCAGATTTCCTTCACAGTTTTTGATTTCTCTCAGGAAAATCCATATTTGTAACATAGATAAAAGACAATGGTGTCAACTGAACAGGTTGCTAAGAGTACCCGACAATCATGTCCAGCATATAAAAATATGCATTATTGGATCCCATAGAAGGAAGAAAATGAGATGATGTGTTGATGATGACTAAATGAGGGAGTCTGTTTAGCACTAATGAGCAGGAAACATGCTGCCTTCTGGAAGGGAGGCAAATTATTTAGACTTCTGATAAAATGGATGAGAGTAATGAGTCTTCGGAGGAAAAATCAGTAATTGTGGGAAGGAAACACTGAGGACTTGAGATAAGCTAAAGCACTGAGCAGAAAGTATGGTAGAGAAGGTAGTGAATGATAACTGTTTGTAGGGAATAAGGTTGGGGAACGTTTACAATTAATAAAAAGACACTTCTTTTAAAATCTACCCTTTGCCTGTATCAAGTTATTCTGCTAGTATATGCACAAAGTAAATCTCAAAGCAAGAAGTCAACCTTCATTTATGGTGATGATGATCATTTCCAAATATAATGATCAGTTAAGACCATAAGACATAGGAGCAGAATTAGGCTATTTGGCCCATCAAGTCTGCTCCGCTATTCCATCATGGCTGATGTATTACTATCTCAACCCGAATCTCCTGCCTTCTCTCCATAACCTCTGATGCCGATTAATCAAAAACCTGTCAACCTCAGCCTTAAATACACCCTACGTATTGGCCTGCACACCCACCTGTGCCAATGAATTCCACCGATTCACCACCCTCCAGCAAAAGGATTTTTTCCTCATCTTTGTTCTAAACGGACATCCCTCTATTCTGAGGCTGTGCTCTCTGGTCCTAAACACCCCCAATATAGAAACCATCCTCTCCACATCCACTCCAGACCTTTCAATATACAATAGGTTGCAATGAGAACCTGCCCCCCAGTTCTTCTAAACACCAGCTAATACAGACACAGAGCTATCAAACGCTCCTCATACGTTAACCCTTTCATTCCCAGAATAATTCTCGCAAACCTTCTCTGGACCCTCTCCAATGCCAGCTCATCTTTTCTTAAATAAGGGGCTCAAAACTGCTCACAATAATCCAAGTGTAGTCTGACCAATGCCTTACAAAGCCTCAGCATAATATCCTTGCTTTTGTATTATAGTCCTCTCAAAATGAATGCTAACACTGCATATGCCTTCCTCACCACCGACTCAGTCTACAAATTAGGGAGTCCTCCATGAGGACACCCAAGTCTCTTTGCACCTCTGACTTTTGAAATTTCTCTCGATTTAGAAAATAGTCCACGCCTTTACTCATTCCACCAAAGTGATCACAATCATGCACTCCCTACACGATATTCCATCTGCCACTTTGCCCATTCTCCCAATCTGTCAAAATCCTTCTGCAGACACACTGCTTCCTCAATGCTGCCTGCCCCTCCACCTATCTTCATATTGTCTGCAAACTTGGCCAGAAAGCCATCAATTTCATCATGCAAATCACTGACGTATAACGTGAAAAGAAGTGGTCCCAATACCGACCTCTGTGGAACACCACTAGTCACCAGAAGCCAACCAGACCAGACTCCTTAATTCCCAGTCTTTTCCTCCTGCCAGTCAGCCAATCTTCTATCCATGCTCGCACCTTTCCAAAATACCATGGGCAGTCTCATATGTGGCACCTTGTCAAGGCCTTCTAAAAATCTGCATAAACAAATCCACTGATTCTCTTTTGTCTATCCTGCCTGTCATTTCCTCAATGAATTCCAACAAATTTGTCAGGAAATATAGGCTGACCATGACCTATGTTTGACCATGACCTAGGCTGATCATGTTCCTCCAAGTACCCTGAAACCTCATCCTTAATAATGGACTCCAAAATCTTCCCAACCACTGATGTCAGACTAACTAGCCTATAATTTCCTTTCTTCTGCCTCCCTCCCTTCTTAAAGAGTGGAGTACCGTTTGCTATTTCCCAGTCCTCAGGAACCATTCCAAAATTTAGTGATTCTTGAAAGGTCATTTTTAATGCCCCACAATCTCTTCAGCTACCTCTTTCAGAATCCTGGGTGTAGTCTCTCTGGTCCAGGTGACCTATCTACCTTCAGATTTTTCAACTTCCCAAACACCTTCTCCTTAGTAATAGCAACTACACTCACTTCTGCCACCTGACACTCAAATTTCTGGCATCTTGCTAGTGTCTTCCACAGCGAAGACTGACACAAAATACTTATTACTTTTGTCTGCAATCATTTTGTTCCCCATTACTATCTCTCCAGTGTCATTTTCCAGTGGTCCAACATCCACTCTTGCCTCTCCTTTACTCTTTATATACCTGTAAAAACTCTTTCGGTATCCTCTTTTAGATTATCGGCTAGCTTACCCTTATAATTCATCTTTTCGCTCTTAATAGCTTTTTTTAGTTGCCTTGAGTTGGTTTTTAAAAGCTTCCCAATCCTCTAACTTCCCACTAATTTTTGCTATGTTTATGCCCTCCCTTTTCCTTTTATGCTGTCTTTGACTTCCCTTTCAGCTCGGTTGCATCACTCTCCCTTTAGAATACTTCATCTTCTGTATGCTTCTATCCTGTGCCTTCCATCCAGATTGTCCCCAGAAACTCCAGCCATTGCTGTTGCACCATCATCTCTGCTAGTATCCCCTTCCAATCAACTTTGGCTAATCCCTCTGTGATTCCTTCTACTCCACCGAGATACTGATACATCCAATTTTAGCTTCTCCTTCTCAAACTGCAGCATGAGTTCGGTCATGTTATGGTCACTCTCTCCCAAGGGTTCCTTTACCTTTAAGCTTCCTAATCAAATCTGGGTCATTACATAACATCCAAACCAGAAATGTTATTCCCCTAATGGACTCAACCACAAGCTACTCTAAAAATCCATCTCATAGGCATCCTACAAATTCCCTCTCTTAACCAAACTGATTTTCCCCATCTACCTGAATATTGAAATCCCAATGACTCATGCAGCATTGCCCTTTATGCATGCCTTTCCTATCTTCAGTTAACTGTTTGGATGAACTGGATACTGGAAGAATTCCTCTATTGTGCAGAAGATTCTATTGCATGCCTTCTGACTAAATGATGAAGATGTTCCTCACATAGATGCAGTCAGACGTGTTGAGCCTTTCCAACATTTTCTGCTTTTATTTCGGATTTCTGTCATCTTCACTACTTTCCTCCCTTAGCATGAAGGATCAGTCTGAAAGTCAGTGCTAGATACAACCCATCAGATGGTCCTGAATCAAATACTTGCCCTTGGAAGAATGGAGAGATGAAAGGACTAGATGAGCAGTAATCAATACATGAAGGGACAAGAAATAATAGAGGAAGATGACAAAATGAATAGAGAGTGGAGGGGCAGTAATAGCTGAGACTGGGCCACAAGCCTAAACAGAGCTTTAATGGGATTCATTAAAAGCGAGTAGTTAATTAATTAAAAAGGGTCACAAAAGTAGTGTTTTCCCAAAATAATTAAGCAAAATGAGTTTTTAGAAGCCTAGTTTGAACTTCAAGTGTAAATGAAATAAGTAAGTGCCATTAGTAATAGGGTTGAGTGGCTGAGCTGGTAGGAATCTTCAGGATTAATTACAAAAAAACAACTCTGGATTTTCTTGTGCTGGGTCATTTATGGCACTTTCTTTTCAACAGAGACATCCAGAGATTTGAGTTGGATAAAATTTGCAATACGCTTGATGGGTACTATGAGTGAACAAATTAACATCTATTGGATTGCTCCCAACAATTAGACATTTATTTTGGGAAGCAACCCACAAATCAACATTAAAGATGAATTTTGACTGGGGGAAAAAAAAACAGAATTTGACATGAAATATTGGAGGATGTGCAGCAGCAAAATGACACCAGGCATGGAAAAAACTTGTATCTTGTGAAGGGCAGATGACATTTTGCATAGATAGGAAAGGTGTTTTTAAAACACTTCTTATGCCTTTAAATTGCCCTGGAGTGTGCTTTATATAGTGTAGTTGCTGAGGTGTTGTCCATCATCCATCTGCACAAAGAGGGGTGGTAGCAGTTAGCTTATCGCTTCACAGTGCCAGCTGTAAGATTAGGGTTCGATTCCCACCACTGCCTGTGGAGATATTGTATGTTCTCCCTGTGCCTGTGTGGGTTTGCTCTGGGTGCTCCAGTTTCCTCCCACAGACGTATGGATTAGTGAGTTTTGGGCATGCTATGTTGGCATCAGAAGTGGGGCGACACTTGTGGGCTGCCCAGCACAAACCTCGCTGATTTAATTTGACACAAACGACATATTTCACGGTGTGCTTCAATGTTTTCATGTACATGTGATAAATAAAGATAGCCTTTAAATCTTTAATGCTTTCAAAGTATCTTTGATGTTTTTGAGATGTTGGTCAAGGGTGAACTATGGGCCAGGATACCAGCAATAGCTCCTCTGCACTCTTCAAAACTTCTGCAATGAAATTCTTTGTCTCTACCTGAGAGGACAGTCAAGGCTTTGATTTAATGTTGCTGTAAAAGATCTCACCTCTGTCAGTATACCATGCTAAAAGTAAGCCTTGGGTTTTATGCTTAAGCTCTGGACTGGTTTAAACCTTCTGACTTAGAAGAACTTCCAAATATTACTATCTTAAGGCCATATTTCATTCTTAAAGTTGTTTATAACATTATTAAATTGATATAATCTACGTCTGTGTATGTGTGCTCACCTTGGACAGTTAGTTCTTTAAGGTATGGACATGGGGATACTCCGATATTCTAGAAGTCTTGGGGTGAATGGTGACCACAGAGTGAATGACATGTTAGGACTTTGAATCTAGTCTGCAGTATAAGAGTGTGAGAAAATGAGACTGAATGCCAGAAGAGGAAAAAGATGAATGATCAGCTTGTAAAAATTATGCAGTTGGAAAAGGAAACTGCAACATAAATGAATCTGAACCACAAGGTAAACTATGTGCAGAGGGTGAGTTTGTTCAGCAACAGGTGGAGATGATTGGATACCTCCCTGCCAATGAACTTTGGTGTATCCGCACTCCTGTGGATGAGTCCAACTGTTTTAATGGGCAAAATTGAGTTATAACTATTCTTAACAAATACTACAAATGGGGTCTAACTAGTTTTATAGAGCTGCAACATTATCTTGCAGCTCTTAACTCAGTCCCCCAACTAATGAAAACAAACACAACATACATCTACTTAACTAGCTTATCAACTTGTGTGCCACTGCAAAGAATCTTGCCATTAACCTTGCATTCTGCCTCCAAGTTCGACCTTCCAAAGTGAATCACTTCACACTTCACTGGATTAAACTCCATCTGCCACTTATCAGACCAGATTTACGTCCTATCAAAGGTCTATTGTAACCTATAACAACATTCTATACTATCCATAACATCATCAAACCTTGCATAATCTGCAAACTTTCTAACCCACTCTTCCATTTCCTCATTTAAGTAACTTACAAATATCACAAAGAGCAGGGGTCCCAGAACAGAGCTCTGCAAAGCACCACTAGTCACAGGCCTCCAAACAGAATAAACTCCATCTACTACCTTAAGTCAATTCCTCATCCACGGAGCCAAGCTTCCCTGGATCCCATGCCTCCTCTCTTTCTGAATGAGCCTACCATGGAGAACATTGTTGAATACATGACTAAAATCCATATACACCACATCTAGTGCTCTACCTTCATCAAGTTGTTTTGTCACTTCCTTGAAGAAGCCAATCAGGCTTGTGAAGCACTACCCGCCCCTCACAAAGCCATGCTGACTATCCCTAATCAGACTATGTTTCTCCAAATGCTTATAAATCCTGCCTCTAAGAATCTCCTCCAATAGCTTTCCTACTACTGATATAATTCCCAGGATTATCCCTATTATCTTTTTTTAAAAAAGGAATAACACTTGGCACCCTCCATTTATCTGGTATTGCTCTTATGGCTAGTGGGGACACAAAGATCATTGGCAAAAAGCACAGTAATATCTTCTCTCACTTCCTGTAGTACACTGGGTATATCTCATCTGGCCCTGGGGACTCGTCCATCCTAATGTTTTTCGAAAGTTCCAGTACATCTTCTTTCTTAACCTTGGCATGTTAGCCTGTTCTACACTGACTCGACATTTGTTAAGTTCTCCCTCACTGGTGAATACTGAAACAAAGGATTCCTACCTCCTCCGACTCCATGCACTTTTCTTCCACTGTCCCTGATCGATCCTATTCTTACTCTCTTTATCCTCCTCTGTTCTTCACGTACGTGTAGAATACCTTTGGGTTTTCCACAGTCCTACTCACTAATGCCTTCTCATGCCTCTTCTAGCTCTCTTAAGTCTATTCCTAAACTCTTTCCTAACTACTTTACAACTTTTAAGAGCACTGTCTCATACCTGCTTCCTAAACCTTAAGTTTGTGTCCTTTTTCCCCTTGACCAGATT
The DNA here is from genome assembly GCF_048418815.1 of Hemitrygon akajei. NCBI lineage: Eukaryota > Metazoa > Chordata > Chondrichthyes > Myliobatiformes > Dasyatidae > Hemitrygon > Hemitrygon akajei. Next base: position 61,803,425 of record NC_133128.1, read on the forward strand.
TTCCACTTCTGTTGTCAACTATGGTTCCTTCTCCCTACCATCATTTCCCTGTCTAAAGGAGACAAACCTATGCAGAAGCCCTGCAACTGCTCCCTAAAACACTTCCACATTTCCATAGTTCATTTCCCTGAGAACATCTGTTCCCAGTTTACATTCCCAAGTTCCTGCCTAATAGCATCATAATTCACCCTCTCCTAACTAAGTACTGTAAATACTTTACAATGCTGTCTGTTCCTATTCCTCTCTTAGACTATGCCAAAGGTGGGGGGGGGGGGGGGGGTTGTGGTCACTGTCTTCAAATGCTCAACACCAAGAGATCTGTCAACTTACTAGGTTCATTGCCTAATACTAGATTCAGTATAGCCTCTTCTAGTTGGCCTGTCCAGATATCTTGTGAAGATCCTGAACACACCTAACAAAACCTCATCTAAACATTTTACAGGAAGGAGGTTCCATTCAACATTAGGGAAGATGAAGTCACCATGACAACAACCTTGTTATTTTTACATCTTTTCAGAATCTCTCTACTGATCTGCTCAGCGGTGTCTCTGTTGTTATTGGCATGCCAATAGAATACTCCCAACAGAGTGATTACTTCTTCCTGTTTCTGACTTCACCAACACTGACCCAGTTGATGATCCCTCCAGAACATCTTCCCTTTCTGCAGCTGTAATACTATGCTGGTTAGCAATACCTACCCCCACCTCTCTCCCTGTCCCTTTTGAAAAGTCTAAACCCTAGATCATACAGCAGACAATAATGCCCTTGTGACTGCCAAGACTCTGTGATGGCTACAATCTCATAGTTCCATGTATTGATCCATGTTGTAAGTTCATCACCCTTGTTCCTAATATTTCTCGCATTAAAGTAGACAGATTTCAACAAATTTCACTGACTGCAATTACGTCCTAGTTACTGCCTTTCCTTCCCGACAGTCTCGCTACACATTGCGTTTACCTTTACACCAACTACTCCATCATCTGACCTGTCACTCGGGTTAATATCCCTCTGCAATGTTAGTTTAAAACCTTCCCAACAGCTCTAACAAATACGTCCACAAGGACATTGGCTCTCCTCAAGTTCAAGTGTAACCCTTCTCTTCTGTACAAGACAAGCCTTACCTAAGAGGAGATCCCAATGAAGAATCAAGGCCAAAAAGAAAGTTATTGAAAGCCAAAGTCTGCTCAAAGTACACTGGCACTTGCAGGAACAGAAAGGACAATACAGAGACGTACCTTGTGTTTTTCCAGAAACTCTTGGGACAGTGTCCACGGAGCATCCCTGATAACCTCATCAACATAGCGGCAGTGTCTCAGGGCATCATACCGCTCAATCTCATTCATGACAGTGAAACCTTTGTACTGATGTGTTAGATCATCACTGCATACTGAAACCAAACACACACAAGCAATTCTTTTGAATCCCTTGGAGATGTCACAATTGCTTCTGCCACATTGTTTAATAATTCTCACCATTCCAGTTTAATGCCAATATAACTGCAAGAAAAATGTTTCAAAGTATAAATACGTTAAAAATTCCACATAATAATTGCCTTCCAATTTAATGGCAACAACCTCACTATGCTAGTGTCATACAGTATTACTTCATACTTACTATCTTTGCTTACACTTCCGGACAAAGCAACGTGAGAGGATGTGTTGCTTGTATTTGGGAAGGGAAAACACAAAATCGAAACACTGGGGCTAATTTTCATGAAGTTTTCAGCAGTTGGTTTAAAAGTAATAACGTGAAGTGGATAAAAGAATGAGACTTGGAATGGACAGAAGGGTCAAAGAGGGAAACCACGCAAAATAAACAGTGAGACTGTTCAAAGTAGTAATCTGATTTCATGAACATTCCCTACAATCTTGCTTGTCTGTGTAAGACCAGTCACATTGAAAGTAGTCTTTATGTCTGCTGCTACGTGACTCTTGCTTTGCTTTCATGTCAGATGTTTTGGGTATAAGATTGATTGTGTGTGCTGTTATTTAACCATCACTTGCAATGAAAGATCTATAACTTTATCTTATCATCAAACTATTAATACACACGATGGTACTTTATCTTGTCATTAACAATAATGTATTCCTTAATACTTGCATCAAAGAAAAAATTGCTTGTTGCAAGAACATTTTGATAACTGAGCAATGGATCTGTAGGAGGATATGAACAGAACTGTCAACACTGAACAAATAATAGAAGTGACATTTGCGAAAAGAAGGAATGACACAGATTGCAGATCCATTTAAGAATTCAAAGCTACACTTATATTTCAGCGCAGCATCATTATGAGTGGCTGTATTTTTAAACCAAAATCTGAGTGACACTTGGCAAATATGAGTGTGTGAGCTGTTGGGTCCGGAGAGCAGCATGAGCACAAGATCAAAGATGTAGGGGGATTAATATGCAAAGCGGGCACATTTGTTAACAGTTTTAAACTAATGCACTATTCACACTGAAACACTGTCAGCACATAATGACGGAGGGATGGAGACTGTGCCAGAATTAGCAATGTTTCATTCAGGAAAAGCTATACCATTTGGCTAACGCCAAAAGGAACCAAAGGAGAGTTTGTGGAGCAGACTGTGTTGCCTTCCAACAAAAGCTAGTCTGTGAATGTGGGTTCTGTAGGTCCCAGAATGAAGAATAGTCATACAAGAGGGAGCGAGTTTTGAGCTTCTAAACCCCTGCTTGAGTACCTATGGATGGCACATTCATCAAATGATTTTCTCAATTAGTTTCAAGTGGATTGCCACTCAGTTCTTACCTCCCACAAGTAAGTACGTATTTGGGAAGAGGTTTTTAGCCTGCATGAGAGCTCGAGCATGACCTGAGTGAAAGAGATCGAATATTCCATCTGCATAAACTCTCACTGGTCTGTCGACTGTAAAAGGTTAAAGTAGCAGAGAATTAGAAAGTGATATACAACAACCAGCCACTAAACAACTTGCACTTTATAAACTACAAATACTATGTCGCAATATTTCGGGTGAAATTATTCGTTTTTTTAACTCCCCCCCCCCCCCCCCCCCCCAGTAGCTTTCTCTTTGCCAACACCTAAGAGACTGGTGAGGCTAAGTTGTAAATAGGCAGAGACCACACTTCCTTTCTGACAGGGGCATGGAATTGAATGCCGATGCTACAGGTTCAAAGGATCTAAAAATGCCACAAAGTTGGTGTGTCGATGTTATGCAGGCAGCACCTGCATTTTTCTGCTCCACCTCTGATCTTGATTGAAGCATGTGCGCAGTCAGTGCCAACCACGCTGTTGTTGAATATATCCATCAGCACAGTGTCTCAAAAGGTTACTTGCCAACCAGCATGTGATGCTGAACTTGAACCTCTTTAAGATTGCAGTTGCATGGTAGTTGCAAAACCTTGTAAGTTTTTTTTTCTTGGTGAGGAGTATTGGACCAAGGGAAAAGGGACATGAAAGAAAGCCTGGCATATTGGTTTTCCAAAGCTGGCTTTGGATAATTGGAGGATTTTGTGTATCTGTAGGGGGCAGGAGGCAATTCTGATGACAACAGCAAGAACAGATAACTGGGGACCAATGTCAAGACTCTAGTCAAAGCAGCACAATAATGATCTGAATGACTTATATCTGCTGTTGAACTCAGGGATATAGATTTTCACATGGCTAACTGCACCACTATACATTGCCCAATCCACCCTCACTCCCATCTACCACAAATCTGTAGTAATTAGGTCTCTCATCCTCTCCGCATATTAAATGGCTCTGTTCAGTGTCCTCCTCTTCATTTTCCTCTTTCTTAAGTGATAGGCAGTGGCTAGGGCTGTATCCATGTGATGATCCGTTTTAATAGCACAATGCATAGCACTACAAACATCAAGGCCCATCTTCAGGTAAGTGAATTACATCTAATTTTGTGCAAACCTACCGCCCACACTTTTCAAAATGGAATCAGGAATGAAGATGAGGAGCAACAGGTTTTTCAGAAACTTGGTCCTTCATCAGCTTGATGCTACAAAGTTCAATTATTGTTCTCTCTTCACCACAACACAGATTGACCAAACACTAATCTGGGATTTCCATGGATATACTGTACATCTGTCCAGCTGAGCCACCAGCAGCAGTGATGTTATTTTTATATTGTATATAGTTTAATAATTCTCTTGAATTCTGCTACAGCTGGAAGGCTCTTTGTAACGAAGACCAGATGAGAATTAGCTTTAAATGGACATTGTGATAAAGTGGTCTGACAACATTTACTTCGGCTGTTTTTCATCATTTGGCTCTTCATGTAATCCATTTCGCAGGAACAGCATTTTTTGTTTGTTTTTGAGGAGGTAATTTTTCACCTTCACCTCCTTGGCAGTAATACAATGGAATGTGTGGCTAGCCCATTTAGTACTACCCCATTGCAATTCTAATGAAAACAGTGGGTGAAGTTTCAATGGTGAAGAGAGGGGGAGCAGTACAACCTGCCCAGATGCCTCTTACATGGCTCCAGCACCTCCTCTAGGAGTTTATTTCAGATGCCAACTACTCTTTTTGTGCAATGTTTGCCTCTCAGATTCCTTTGAAACCTCCTCATTCTCACCTTAAACCTATGTCCTCCAGCTTTAGATATCCCTACCATGAGAAACAGACTCTATTCTTGCTTCTCAGAATTTCACATAGCTTTCTCATGTCACCTCTGGGCTTCCTTTGCTCAGAAGGGAAAACAGACCTAACCTATCTAATCTTGTAACTCAAGCCCTTCAATCTAGACAACATCCTTGTGAATCATTTCTGCATCCTCTCCAGCTTAATCACAACCTTCCTACAGGGTGCCTACCAGATTTGTACAAAACATTCTTAAGTGCAGGTTTAACCAACATTTTATACGATTGTAACATATTTCAACTCCTATACTCAGTGCCTAGACTGATGATAGCAAGTTGACAACACACCTCCTTCTCCACCCTATCTACCTGCATCACCACTTTCAAGGAATTATGTACTTGTACATCAAAGTCTCTGTTCGATATATGTCCGCAAGTTCCTGTCTCTTACTGTATATTCCCAGCCCTAGTTTAACTTCCCAAAATACATCATTTTGCACTTGTCAAATTAAATTCCATCAACTATTCCTTTGTCCACTTTCCCAGTTGATCTGTATCTCACTGTAACCTCAAAGAACCTTATTCACTAAACACTATGCTATCAACTTAAGTGTCATCTGCAAAATTAATAACCGTGCAACAAATATTTGGAAGGAAGGGAGGGAAGTAAAGGGAAGGAAGGAAGGGGGGAGGAAGGAAGAAAGGAAAGATCTACCCACAGCCTTTGCGTCCCCTTGCCGAAGCCTCAATGAGCCAAAGCCTGAACTCCCCACTCTAACACTGGCCCCCACATTGCCGCACCACTTAAACCTAACTTCTTTTTATTGAATCTTGCCAAGTGCCTAATTACACACACTCAAATGTCTGCCTGGGAACTGTGGGATGCAGAACATCCTGACTGCCCCCGCTCGCTTCTTTTGAAATCTCTCTCACATTACACAATTCAAATCTGTTTGGGAACTGTAGCATGCACAATGTCCCAACTGCCCCCGCTCACTTTTTTTTGACATCTGTCTCCCGCTATGTAATCCAACAATTCATCAGGAACTGTGGCAGACAGAACGCTTCAGTTGTTGTTTTTACAAGCTTCCCACTAATTTTTGCTGTAATGTATGCCCTCTCTTTTGGTTTTATGCTGTCTTTAAATTCCCATGTCAGGCATGTTTGCCTAAGCCTCCCTTTAGAATCCTACTTCATCTCTGGGATGTATCTATCTTCTGTCTTCTGAATTGCTCCCAGAAACATCAACTTTTGATATTCCTGTTAGTGTCCCCTTCCTATCAACATTGCCCAGCTCCTTCTCATGCCTCTGTCATTGCCTTTACTCTACTGTAATACTCATTCACCTGAGTTTAGCTTCTCACTCTTAAACTGCAAGGCGAATTCTATCACTGCTCCTTAAGGACTCCTTTACTTTAAACTCCCTGATCAATCTGGTTCATTACACAACACCCAATGCAGAACTGCCTTTTCCCTAGTGTGCTCAGTCTCAAGCTTCTTTAAAAAGCTTATTCTTAGGCATTCCATAAATTCCGTCTCTTGGAGCCAGCACCAACCTGATTCTCCCAATCTATCTACATATTGAAACTCCCCCATGACTATTGAAACATTGCAATGGAAGCATCAATACCCATGAACATTGAGCTGCCAGTCCTGTTGATCCCTCAGACTAATTTCTGTAATAGCTATAATATTATAGTCCCAGGCTAATCCATGCACTGAGTACCTCTGCCTTATCTGTGATGCTTCTGCTCCTGGGAGGCTAGGATACGATCTGCTGATTGCCAGAGCTAATGGTCTCAAGAGATACTTTATTAATCTCAAAGGAAATTATAGTGTCACAGTAGCATTGCAAGTGCACAGATATACAAATATTAGAAGAGAATTAAGAAAGAATAAAAGATAAGTTACCTCAAACAGTCTAACAGGTGGGAGTCAACATTTCCCCAGCTACAGGTTGACTCATTATTGACCCTAATGGCCGAGGGGAAGAATGACCTCATATGGAGCAGTGCAGTTGTCTCAGTGTATTACTAAAAGTGCTCCCCTGTTCAGCTAAGGTGGCATGCAGAGGGTGAGGAACATTGAGCAGAATTGCCAGGATTTTCTGTAGGGTCCCTAGTTCTACCACAGCCTCCAGTGTGTCCAGCTTGACTCCTATAACAGAGCCAGACTTTCTGATCAGTTCATTGAGCCTGTTGGCATCACCCATGTTGATGCCACTGCCCCAGCTCAGCATCACATAGAAGATTGTACTGGTGACTACAGATTGGTAGAAATGTGAAGGAGAGGCCTACATACTCCAAAGGACCACTGTCTCCTCAGGAAGTGGAGTCGACTCCGGCCCTTCTTGTACACAGCCTCTGAGTTGGTGCTCCACTCAAGTCTGTAATCCAGGTGCACCCCCAGGTACCTGTAGATCCTCAGCACATCCATATCCTTACCATCAATAGCACCAGAGAGCAGTGCAGGCTTAGTCTTCCTAAAGTCCATCACCATCTCCTTTGTCTTACTAATTACTTAAGAAACTATAGCTCTCATCAGATGAATTAGGATGAACCAACAAACAGCAGGTTCACTTATTTGGGAAATGAAAAGGGGGTTTGAAGTTTGATGGTATTGTCCAAGAGTGAAAATGCACCATGGTTATAGTAATTTATAGTCAAAGAAATCCTAAGTTGAGACTTTGATTAAAATACTTCCCTGATTGTAGGTATTGAGTCTTAAATGGTTCATATAAAGATGCACATGTGGTAGGTATTAAGAGTCTTAATTGGATAATATAGAGGTACACGTGCGGGAAAACTCGGCATTAACTACAGGGCAGAAAACCAGCTAAGTGACTATTACCCCACACTGTTGATGTGGTCTCAGCCTCATGGTCTGTTGCAAGAAAACACACATCTGCACTCTCAATGGCTAAGAAGAGCATGGCATCTTCACACTGTCTCTGGTGGAGGGCAAGGGTGAGGAGAAGAGTTTAAGGAGATGGTTGGTGGTCAAGATAAAGAATCAGAGATTATCTTTTCCCTCCAATATGGGAAGGTCATTAAGAGATTGGATGGTGCAGGGTAGTCAAGGTCTATGTTTTGTTTGGAGAATGTCACTAAAGACATGAAGACTGGACATGTACTTTACCTGTAGTGGTTTCCCTCTGCTCTTAATGGGTCAATAAAAACAGATTTAATTTCTCAAGTCCTACTTGTACCAGACACTGAATATGAAAAATGTGGATGTTTGTAATGGTAGCCATTAGGAAATCAAAGACTAACTTGGTGTTCCAAAGCGGGCCTGAGCAATAGTCAGCCTTTCATGAGGAGCTCTGCACTGGCAGCTTGTTTCATCGGCAAATGCAGCGGGTTCAGTTAACGTCTGGAGAGAAAAGGAGAAAATAAAGATTAGGACATACACTGAATGCCTTTACATGATTTACACCTGAGAGTTGTATAAACGTTGTACACCACTGAGTGATCTGTTTGTATTTTGCTGAACATCTTTGGTTAAGACCATCTGAGAATTAGGTCATTTGGCCCATTGCGTTCTGCTTCAACATTCAGTCATGGCTGATTTATTTATCCCTTTCAACCCCATTCTCCTGCCTTCTCCCTGTAGCCTTTGACGTCTCTATTAATTAAGAACCTATTAAACTCTACTTTAAATATACCAATGACTTGGCCTCCACAGCCGTCTATAGCAATGAATTCCAGAGAATCACCTCTTTCTGGCTAAATAAATTTCTCATCATTTCAGTTCTAAATGGATGCTCTTTTGATCTGAAGTTATTCCCTCTGGTTCTGGTTCTCCAACTGGAAACTTCCTCTCCGTGTCCACTCTACCTAGGCCTTTCAATATTCAAAAGGCTTCAATGAGATCTCCCCCCTTATCCTTCTAAGCACCTGTGTGCACAGACCCAGAGCCATCAAATGCTCTTCACATGGTAACCCTTTCATCCCTGAAACCATTCTTGTAAACCTCATCTTGACTGATTACAATGCCAGCCCATCCATCCTTAGATATGGGGCTCAAAATTGCTTACGTTACTCTATATGTGGCCTGACCGATGCCTTATAAAGCCTCAGCCTGAGATCCTTGCTTTTATATTCTAGTCCTCTTAAAATGAATGCCAGCATCACATTTGCCTTCCTCAGTACCTTCAGGGAATTATGCCCTAAGACTTCCAAGTTCCTTTGCATCTCCAATTTCTGAACTTGTTCCCCATTTAGAAAAGTCTACACCTTTATTCCTTCTATCAAAGTACAAAACTATTTTATATTCCATCTACCAATTCATCGTCCATTTGCCCATCCTGTCCAGGTTCTTTTGCAGACCCCCTGCTTCCTCAACATTATCCGCTCCTCCATCGATCTCTGTATCATCTACAAACTTGGCCACAAAGCCATCAATTCCATCATCCAGATCATTAACATATAACACGTAAGGTAGTGGACCCAACACCAACCTTCGGGGAATACCACCAGTCACCAACAACAACACTAGTCTGATGTCCACTCTTGCCTCTCTTGTACTCATTATATATCTGAAAAATCTCTTATATTACAGGCTTAAATCACAATATACACAAAATTATCTCCTTTATAGATCTAATCCAATGTTATATCAGGAGGAATTTGAGAACTCAATTTAAATTCAGCATATTTTACAAAAAAATATAAGATGAAATAGCATCAATAGCCATAAATTTTCATTAAATCGATATTCTTCTTATTAATTTAGTAATGTGCATTTTTATGAATCTTACTGGAACAGTTTTTCCAAATGATGCAAATTTATGCCGGGTGCTCTGGTCAAAATTCAAATGCTTTTTGCTCTTGAAAGGACATAAAGAGGATGTAGGCAAGAACTTCTGAACATAAGTGACTACTCAGTTTTTCCAGCCTTCACTGAGAACATAACTCCATCTTTCTCCCTTGGCTCTATTTCTGATGATGGACAGAATCACAGGAAGATTACGGTCTGGAAGGAGGGAATCCAGCCCTGCTACCTCTGCACAAGAGCATCCAGTTAGTTCTCATTCAACACCCTCCTACCAGATCCCTACTTTTATTTTTAAGTACTTTTCAGGAACATATTCAGCCCCCTTTTTAGAACTCCTCAAATATCCTGTCCTTCACCATACCTGGCTCTTTTGTCAATTGCCTTTGAACTTGAACCCCTGCAGACTCTCTACTCCTATGATTCTCAACTCTTTAAACAGATCCTTTCTCAACATCCTATGTTTGAGACAAAACAACCCATATACGATTATCAAACAAAATTATTTCTGTTCTGGAGGGCTTAGAGGTGCTTTATTTTTTGGAACAGCACAGCTCACAAACAGGCCCTTCTGCCCATGATATCTGTGCTGACCATTATGCTAAATTTAACCAATCCCATTTGATGACACACAATCTATATCCCTCCATTCTCTACAAGTGCACGTGCCTGTCTAAATGCGTATTAAATGTCACTATCGTATCTGCTTCCACCATCCACTGACAGCTCAATCCAGGCACCTAAAGCTCTCTGTGTAAAAGGAACTTCACTCACACACTAACTTTAGCCTTCCATCCTCTCAGTATCCATAGTCACACTGGACAGAAAGTTTCTTTCACTTAAGTATCTCCAATTTAATGCTCAGTCTCTTGCAATCAGAGAAATACAAACTCTTTGTCCTCCTAACTTCACCTTCAAAGCACTTGCATCACTGCTTTGTGTCTGGGCCAAAGCTGAAGTACATTGCCATTGCAAACATACACCATCATGTATTTGGGTATCTAATGTCAGACCATAACCTCATGAGGACGTCTGCAGTGCAAGGAAAAGGCCCAGCACTAAATTCAGAGAGAAAATCAATGAAAGCAGCTTTGCTAGCATCAGGACATTATATCCGAGTGAATGAAGCCACAGTGGATAGATTGCCTTTTTGCCAGCTTAAAAATAAATCACATGTTTACATTACTTTCAAAGGTATGAGTTTTTTTTAAAGTTATTTGATTTTGTAGGTGGGGGTGGAAATCTGTTCTATATTGCTGAATGAGAATGCACATTGAACTTCATTGCTGAAAAGCATCACAGCTTCATATGGCAACTGCTCTGCCCAAGCCGTCACCAATTTTATTAAAACAGTCGTGGACAAATGTGCCCCCACAATATCATTCAGAGTCTGCCCCAACCAGAAGCTCTGGATGAACCATGAGTTCTGCAGTCTGCTGAGGACCAGATCAGTGGCATTCAGGTCTGGCAACCAAGTAAAATACAAGAGGTCCAGGTACAACTTCCAGAAAACTATCCCACATGTGAAGTAGCAATTCTGAACCAAACTTGAGTCATTGGATGGCTGTGGCAGGGTTTGAATGCCATTACCTCTTACAATGTGAAACCAAGTGATATAGGTGACAACAAGGCTTCGCTCCTCAATGAGCTCAATATGCTCACATTGACCATCAAAACTTGGAGGAACTCCCACAGTCCTCACTGTGCTTTCAGTCTGAGACTGACGTGAGAGCATCCTTCAGAAGAGTGAACCAATGGAAAGCATCCGGCCCAGATGAGGTACCTGCTGAGTACTAAAGGCCCATGCTGATCAACTGGCTGGAGTGTTCACCAGCATCCTTAACCTCTTGCCACAGTAGTCTGAGGTACCCAACTGCTTCAAGCAGGCTTCAATCGTACCGGTGCCTAAGTAGAATATGATAACCTGCCTTAATGACTATTGTCCAATAGCACTTACATCCACTATGATTAAATGCTTTGAGAGGTTGGTGATGAAACATATCAACTCCTGCCTAAGAAGCAAGTTGGATCTACTCCATTTTGCCTACTGGCACAATGTTCCTCAGCAGATTTCATCTCATTGGGTCTTCACTCAACCCTAGATCATCTGGACAGCAAAGATGCATACATCAGAATGCTTTTTATCAAATACAGATTGGCATTCAGCACTATCATCCACTCAAAACTAATCAATAAGCTTCAAGACCTTGGCTTCAATACCTCCTTGTGCAATTGGATCCTTGATTTCCTCACTTGTAGACCTCAGTCAGTTTGGATTGGTAATGACATCTCCTCCATGATCTCCATCAGCACAGGTGCACCACAAGGCTGTGTGCCCTACTTGCTTTATACTTATGACTCTGTGGCTAAGCACAACTCCAATGCCTTATTTGTTTCCTGGCAATTTTCATTGTCATTGGCCAAATCAAAGGTGGTGACAAATCAGCATATAGGAGGGGGAAGGAAAATCTGGCTGAGTGCTGCCATAATAACTTCTCACTCAATGTCAGCAAAACCAAGAAGCTGATTATTGACTTCAGGAGGAGGAAACTGGAGGTCCATGAGCTAGTCCCCATTGGGGATTGGAGGTGGAGAGGGTCAGCAACTTTAAATTCCTCAGTGTTATAATTTCACAGGATTTGTCCTGGGCCTGGCACAGAAGCGCAATTACAAACAAAGCACGGCATCACCGCTACTTCCTTAGAAGTTTGCGAAGATTCAGCCTGCCATTTAAAACTTTTAAAGACTTTTATAGATGTGTGGTGGAGAGTTTATTGACTGCTGCATCATGGCCTGGTATGGAAACACCAATGCCCTTGAACTGAAAATCCTATAAAAAGTAATAGATACGGTCCAGTCCATCATGGGTAAAGCCCTTCTCACCAGTGGGCACATCTACATGGAGTACTATCACAGGAAAGCAGCATCCATTGTCAAGGACACCCACCACCCAGGCCATGTTCTCTTCTAGCTGTTGCTGTCAGCAAGAATGTACAGAATCCTGAGGACCTACACCACAGAGTTATTACCACTCATCCATCAGGCTCTTGAGCCGGAGGAGATAACTTCACTTGCACTGTCATTGAATTGTTCCCACAAACAATGGAGTCACTTTCAAGGACTCCTCATCTGATATTCTCGATACTTATTGCTTATTGATTTATTATTATTTTTCTGTTTTGTATTTGCACAGTTTGTTGTGCACATTGGTTGTTTGTCTGTCCTGTTGGGCTCAGTCTTTCATTGATTTTATAGGGTTTCTTGAATTTACTGTGCATGCCCACAAGAAAAAAAATCTCACGGTGGTGTATGGTGACATACATGTACGGTACTTTGATAATAACTTTACTTTGAACTTTGAGATGCATGAAGATGCACAGAGCTGTGGACATAACTCAGCATATCATGGAAACTTGCTCCCCTTCATGTCTACAATACTTGGTAAAGCAGGTAACATAATCAAAGAACCCTTCCATCCTGGGAATTCTCTTTTCTCCCCATTTCCGTTCGGGCAGAAGGTACAAATGCCTGACGGCACATACTACCAGGCTCAAGGACATCTTCTATACCGCTGTTTTAAAACTACTGAACAGCCCCCTAGTACAATAGGACGGACTTTTGACCTCACAACCTACCTTGTTATAGCCCTACGCATTAATTGTCTGCCTGCACTACACTTACTCTGTAATGGTAAAACTCTATTCTGCACTCTGTTCTTGTTTTCCGTTGTACTTCCTCATTGGAACAATGTGAATGAATCGCATACAAAATCAAGTTTTCATTGTACTGTACCTCAGAACATGTGACAATAATAAAGCAATAACTAATTTGTTTTTTTACCTCTGTTTATGTATTTGTCCTGTAAGACCACAAAATATGGGGTAGCAGTAGGCATTAAGCTCCTCAAACCTTTTCCATCACTCAGTACAATCATGGCTGATCCACTATTCCCCCCACTTTCCTGCCCTTTTCCTAAACCCTTTACTGATTAGAAATGCACTCAGTGGCTCCTTTATTCAGTACAGGAGGACACTGAGTA